>NW_028261387.1:96185329-96355329 GCF_051295495.1 Thamnophis sirtalis | reverse complement strand
GTCTTCAAACTTGGCAACTTTAAGGCTTGTGGAATTCTGGGAGTTGAAGTCCACAAGTCTTAAAATTGCCAAGTTTGGGGCCCCCTGGGCTAGCCAATCAAATAACATCCCCCCCCTCCCCTTTCCATTCGCCCCAGAGTTTTGCTACCTTCCTTCTGATCCTGGACCATGCAAAAATGCAACGATTCTTCGCTTCTACTACAACCCGGCTTCAAAGCAATGTGAAATATTGTTTTACAGTGGATGCAAAGGGAACTACAATAATTTTAAGACTCTGGAACAATGCCACTACATCTGTGATGGTAAGTAGGTGGGGGGGGGGGAGGATCTGTGGAGTGACTCTTCCAACGCAAGAGAATTTATCTTGCTCAAGGCTGAACTGGGTTGCTCTCTGAGCTTGGTAGTTTCACAGGATCACAGAGTTAGACGGGGCCTTGGAGGTCTTCTAGCCCAACCGCAATGACTGCCTTGCGAATGTTTCATGAGCCAATTAGGTAACATCTTCAGGGCAAGGAGGGGATAGGAGTTGCTCCTTATTTATATCCAAAAAAAAAAACCTGGTGGCCCAGTGGTTAGAATGCAATATCTGGGATGAAGTGCTGATGGGATTCAAGGTTGACTTCTATCCTTCCAAGGTGGGTAAAACAAGGACCCAAATTGTTTGGGGGGGCAAAAGGCTGACTCTGTCAACCACCTAGAGGGGGCTGTAAAAGCACTGTGAAGCGGTATATAAATCTAAGGGCTGCTACCATTACATGGGGCTTCCCCTGAAAAGTGTTCGGAGACTACAATTAGTCCAGAATGCAGCTACGCGCGTGATACTGGTTGTGCCTAGGTACACCCACATTACACCTATCCTCCGCGAGCTGCACTGGCTTCCCATTGGTCTCCGAACATGATTCAAGGTGCTGGTTGTCACCTTTAAAGCCCTACATGGCTTAGGACCCGGATATCTTCGAGACCGTCTTCTGCCGCACACCTCCCTAAGACCGATAAGATCTCACAGGATGGGCCTTCAAGGTGCTACTTACCACCCATAAAGCCCTCCATGGTAGTGGATCTGAGTACTTGAGAGGCCGCCTCCTGCCAATTACCTCCCTTCGACCTATTAGATCGCACAGATTAGGCCTCCTCCGAGTTCCATCCGCCAGTCAGTGCCGACTGGCAACCACACGGAGGAGAGCCTTCTCGGTGGTAGCTCCGACCCTTTGGAACGATCTCCCCGTGGAGATTCGCACCCTCACCACCGCCCAGACCTTCCGCACAGCCCTTAAGATCTGGCTATCCCGTCAGGCCTGGGGATAAAGATTTTAATCCGCCCCACCCGAATGTTGAATGAAAGTTGTGTTTTATTGTTGTTGTTTTTTATTCACGTACTGTCTTATGTTTTGTCTTGCACTCCCCCTCCCATGAATTGTAAGCCGCCCTGAGTCCCCTCAGGGAAAAGGGCGGCCTATAAATAATAAATAAAATCTATTTTAAAAAAAATCTTCTCCAGGTACCTTCACCCGGACAATGCCGGCTGGCGACGCCTCGGAGTAGGGCCTTCTCTGTTGCCGCTCCGGCCCTATGGAACGAGCTACCCGCAGAGATCCAGACCCTACCCACTCTCATGGCCTTCCGAAAAGCTATTAAGACCTGGCTATTCCGGCAGGCCTGGGGCTGTTGACCTCCTGATTGAGGTCCAGCCCCCCCCCCCCCTTTGATTGGGTGCATGTTGTGTCTTTTTAAATTTGCCGTGTTTTATCTGTTTTTAATTTCTCTTAATCTCTGTTTCTGTAAGATGCCTGGAGTCCTCCGGGATTGGGCGGCCTATAAATATAATAAACAGTTAAACAGTTACCGCTACATTTTCAGGATTTTCTGTATTAAAATATGAACCATAGTCCAAACATTTTTTTTCTTTGTCGCATGTCCACCATACATGGTGAAAAGTCCCTTCTTTATTTTTTACATGCGACTCTACAGCGAAGGGATTGGCGATGCCGTACCGACGCTAAAGACTTAAGTCAAGTAAGTTTATTTTTTACGCCTCCCACATTCATTCACTCATACGCCCCTCAGAGAGGGTTCGCAATTTGGGGGTCCTCCTGGACCCACAGCTGACTCTAGAACACCATCTGTCGGCTGTGACCAGGGGGGCCTTTGCCCAGGTTCGCCTGGTGCACCAATTGCGACCCTACCTGGTCCGGGAGGCCCTCACAACAGTCACTCGTGCCCTTGTGACCTCAAGACTGGACTACTGCAACGTGTTCTACATGGGGCTGCCCTTGAAGAGCATTCGGCGACTTCAGCTTGTCCAGAATGCAGCCGCGCGAGTGATTGTGGGTGCACCAAGGTACACCCACGTTACACCTATCCTCCGCGAGCTGCACTGGCTACCTATTAGTCTCCGAATCTGCTTCAAGGTGCTGGTCGCTACCTATAAAGCCCTACATGGCATCGGACCTGGGTACCTGAGAGACCGCCTCCTGCCGATTACCTCTCTCAGACCAATTAGATCGCACAGGTTGGGTCTCCTCCGGATTCCACCTGCCAGCCAATGTCGGTTGGCGACCCCTCAGAGGAGAGCCTTCTCTGTTGCAGCTCCGGACCTTTGGAACGAGCTCCCTGTTGAGATCCGGACCTCTCACTACCCTCCCGGCCTTCCGCAAAGCCACCAAGTCCTGGCTGTTCCAGCAGGCCGGGGAGGGGGGGGGCTGAGAAGCATTTACCTCCACGGAAATTGTGAATGTTGGTTTTGTTTTTAATATGTTGTCTTTGTCTCGTTTTCCCCCTTTCCCTTGTCTTTTGTGAGCCGCCCGGAGTCCTCCGGGAGTGGGCGGCATACAAGACAAATTAATAAATTAATAAATTAATAAATTAATAAATTAATAAATTAATAAATTAACAAATTAATAAATTAATAAATTAATAAATTAATAAATTAATAAATTAATAAATTAATAAATTAATAAATTAATAAATTAATAAATTAATAAATTAGTAAATTAATAAATTAATAAATTAATAAATTAATAAATTAATAAATTAATAAATTAATAAATTAATAAATTAATAAATTAATAAATTAATAAATTAGTAAATTAATAAATTAATAAATTAATAAATAATTAATAAATTAATAAATTGGATGTGCAAGAGTCTGTTAATGGAAGCTTTGCAATAAATCAGAATGTGCTGCACGATCTCCTGCAGGGATCCTGCCTAAGGCAACATCTGTAGGTTGATGTTTCTTTTGTTGCCTTAGGCCACACACACACACACATAGGGGTGAAATGAAAGCGTTTTTGCCACCGGTTCTCTGGGCGTGGCTTTGTGGGGGGGGTGTCATGTGACTGGGTGGGCGTGGCCAGCTTTTTTTTAATTTTTAAAGCATTTTTACTACCTATTTGCCCAAACCGGTAGTAAAAATGCTTTAAGAAAGCGGGGGGGGGGGGAAGGTTCAGCTGTGACGTGCAATTGTGGGACACTTCCCCCCCCCCACTTTTAAAAGGACTTTTTTACTACCGGTTCAGGTTAATAGGTAGTTTAAAAAATTATTTATGAAGTCGGGGGGGATCGCGTGACACAGCTGATTGAATTGAATTTGAATTTGAATTTGAATTTATTGCACTTATATGCTGCCCGTTTCCCCGGAGGAAACTCAGGGCGGCTCACAATCCAAGTCAAGGGAAGGGGGTACAGATAAGGGATAAAAAGACAAACAAAACAATACACAATTTAAAAGCACACAACAACCATACCATTCGAGAAGGGGGGCAACAGCTCTTTAGCCCCAGGCCTGTCTGAACAGCCAGGTTTTAAGGGCTTTGCGGAAGGCCTGGAGGGTGGTGAGGGTTCGAATCTCCACGGGGAGCTCGTTCCAAAGGGTCGGAGCAGCCACAGAGAAGGCTCTCCTCCGGGTAGTCGCCAGCCGGCATTGGCCGGGGGATGGAATTCGGAGGAGGCCTAATCTGTGGGATCTGATCGGTCTATTGGAGGTAATTGGCAGATTGTCATGGAACCCTTTCCCCCCACTTTTTAAAGCATTTTTTCCTGCCTATTCGCCCAAACCGACAGGGGGGAAAAAAACTTTAAAAAGTTTTTGAAAAGCTTCTGACAATCGTGCAGCTCACAGCTGTTCCACACGGTCATTGGAAGCTTTCCCCCCCCACACTTTTTAAAGCATTTTTTCCCTGCCTATTCACTCAAACCGGCAGGAAAAAAATGCTTTAAAAAGTGGGGGGGAAAGCTTCCGACGATCGCGTGGCTCACAGCTGAGCTACACAATCCTCGAAAGCTTTTTTTTTTACTATCGGCTCGTGGAACCAACGAGAATCATCCCTAGCATTTCACCCCTGCACACACACACACACACACACACACACACACACACACACACACACACACACTTTCCATGTTTCCAACAGATATAATTAAAGTAAAAAATAAAGGTGGAGTGACCTTTAAACCCCAAGCAGGCACACCACCTTTGGTGAGACGTGGCAGGACACTTCCTCCTGATAGATAGCCACCTCCACGCTGTGGAAGCCTTACTGGGTGACCCCCCCTGTCCCCTTCCAACCGTCTCTTGACCTCTCCTCCTCCTGGACCACCGTGGGGAGAGAATGGTGGCCGCCCAGTTCAGCTGCTTCTGGGCTCCATGTGGAAGAAGAGAGTCCTCCTGCCAGCCTGGCCAGGAAGCCAGAAGGCCTTGGGCAATGAGGACATCTAGAGGAGAGGCCGGGACAGAGCACCATGCCCACTTTGGTCCACCTCATCCTCTGGGAAGACCACAACTGGTCCATGCTCAGGCGACAAGAAGGTCCATAGCTTAATCTGGGCAGCCTGTCAACTCATAAAGCATTTTTATGGCTGTTATCCAGTTGCCATGGTGAGGAAAGGGAGGGGGAGCGCATTCCACGCATACTTTCAGATTACTGCAGAAGGCTCGGGAGGGGTGCACCTCATTGGGGAATGTGATTTATGACACAGACTGGGGGGGGAGGGAAAAAACAGGGGGAAAGTTCAGCCATAATTCAAAATGAAGTCAGATTAGTTTAGTTTAGTTTAGTTTAGTTTAGTTTAGTTTAGTTTAGTTTAGTTTAGTTTAGTTTAGTTTAGTTTCAGTTTATTTGTATGCTGCCCTTCTCCAGGAGGGACTCAGGGCGGCGAACAACTCAAAGGGGAAAGGGAACATAAACAACAGTACACATAATTAAAATACACGAAAATCACACAGCCATACCAGTCGAGAGGGGAGGGGAACTCATCAACCCCAGGCCTGCCGGCACAGCCAGGTTTTGACGGCTTTCCGGAAGGCCTGAAGAGAGGTGAGGGTCCGGATCTCCGCGGGGAGTTCATTCCAAAGGGCCGGAGCTGCTACAGAGAAGGCCCTCCCCCCGGGTAGTAGCCAGATGGCATTGGCTGGTGGACGGAACCCGGAGGAGGCCGACCCTGTGAGATCTGACGGGTCTTTGGGAGATCTGACTGCAATGGGGTATTGCTGAAATGGTGTTCCTAATAAATGACTGGGTTTCTTTTGAAACTTGGCTAGAGACTCGTGAATTAATTAGGGCATCTTTCGGAAACCTGACACAGCCAAATATAAGCTCATGTTTCAGATTGTGATAAATGCTCCCTGTCTGAGTTAGGAAGCTCAAGTGAGTGGGCCCTTTGTCTGTGGTCCGAGCAGTGGCCTTGTGATCTCCTAGAAAGAGAGGATTGGGGTAAGATGCTGGAGGTCATCTAGTCCATCCTCCTTCCAGGGCATAAATCCTCAGCGCATCTTGGACAGCTGGCTATCCCATCTTTGCTTGGAACCCCCATTGATGGATTCCCCAGAATTCCAAGGGGGGAGGCTGCCCCATTGCTTCCTGGCTCTCTCCCAATCGGACCATCCCTCCCGATTTCTGCTTTGGGTCTCTCCGGTTGAGGCGGGGGAAGCACCGGAGGCCGTTCTGGGCAGAAAGCTCATATCTGAATGCTTGCTTTTACAGGATCACCAATGAGGTGACCCAGCAGAATTGGAACTACTCTTCGACCTTGACCCAAAGACCGACCCTCCTTCTCTCCTGGACCACCCTGGAGACCCTCCCCCCAAACCCCACCCTGGGCTCATTCCTTCAGTTCTTCAATAAAGCTTTGGGTCCCAGCTTCCGTCTCAGTCTCTTCCATCAGGTGTCTGTAGAGATTCTCCGTCGTGCCAATTACCTCCTCGAGACCTATTAGATTTCATAGATTAGGCCTCCTCCGAATGCCATCTGCCAGCCAGTGCCAGCTGGCCACTACGCGGAGGAGAGCCTTCTCGGTGGCAGCTCCGACCCTTTGGAACGATCTCCCCGTGGAGATTCGTACCCTCACCACCCTCCAGACCTTCCGCGCAGCCCTCAAGATCTGGCTATCCCGTCAGGCCTGGGGGTAAAGATTATAATTCGCCCCCACCCGAATGCTGAATGAATGTTGTTTATTCTTTTAATTACGTGTTATGTTATATGTTATTGTATGTATCCCCTCCAAGGTGGCGCAGTGGTTAAATGCAGCACTGCAGGCTACTGCTAGATCAGCAGTTCAGCGGTTCAAATCTCACCGGCTCAGGGTTGACTCAGTCTTCCATCCTTCCGAGGTGGGTGAAATGAGGACCCAGATTGTTGGGGGCGATATGCTGACTCTGTAAACCGCTTAGAGAGGCCTGAAAGCCCTATGAAGCGGTATATAAGTCTACTGCTATTGCTATTGCTATTGCTCCTATATAAGTTGTTAGCCACCCTGAGTCCCCTCAGGGAAAAGGGCGGCCTATAAATAAACTTATTCTAATTCTAATTCTAATCCAGGTCATGGTTGTCCCAAAGGTTCTTCTTCTCATCCGTGCTGAGAAGGTAAAACATCTTCTAAGAAAAAAAACCAAGAAAGTCCAGTTACCACAATACAATAAAAAGGGATGACTGTGACTCTAGAAAGAGGGAGAGCAGATCAACCAAGTAGATGAGGGGACTGGAGGCTCAGCCGTATGACGGACACTTCAACAGAGTAGCTCTGTTTAGCCTAATAGGAATAGGAATACTCTGTGTTGGCCAACGCAACGCAAATGCCATTGGACAGACGAGGAATTCGCCTCCAGTGCGAATTCCTTCTGGGCAAATAAACGAAGGGGAAGCTCAGAGGAGGCGTCCTCCATTCCTGGAAGGGCTGTCCTAGGGAAGAGTAGGGTTGATCTATTATTTAAGCATCGGAAGGCAGGACAAGAAAGAATGGGTGAAAGCTCCTCAGAGAAAGAGCCAAGAACGGGACAACTGGCTGAAACTCGCCTGCCCAGGCCAACTCGTCGGCCAAGACAACTCATTGCAGGATAATCGTACAGGGGATAACTCAAAAGAGGGCCAGTTGACTTGTGGTTGACCAGTTGACCAAGGTGGCGCAGTGGTTAAATGCAGCACTGCAGGCTACTTCAGCTGACTGCAGTTCGGCGGTTCAAATCTCACCGGCTCAGGGCTGACTCAGCCTTCCGTCCTTCCGAGGTGGGTAAAATGAGGACCCGGATTGTTGTTGGGGGCAATATGCTGACTCTGTAAACCGCTTAGAGAGGTCTGGAAGCCCTATGAAGCGGTATATAAGTCTAACTGCTATTGCTATTGTGAAGGGCCTTGTCTTGCTTTAGGTTGGAGCCCACCGAACCCTCTGGCTGAAACGTTGGGTTCCCAGGCGTCTCTCATTCCTTGTTAGTACAATGGGTACTTGTCTTGTCCTGAACTTTCTGGCTTTCTGGCCGCCTCCATGTTTCCTCATCACTTTCACCCCTGGCCTTCATGTTGCAAGGCGGAAATGGAAGCCGCTGAGCCCCAGCTGTGACCGTGGCACCCAAGGGCTTCAGCCAGGGTACACTTTGTAATTCCAACACGCAAACATCTGTTGCAACCCCAGGATCCTATTTTGCAACCCAACCTCCGGGAAGGAGCGGCATGCCCTGCACAGTGCCCGGCTGCAAATGGGCACCGCTGATAAAGATCTCGCTTACCTGCCCCACCTATTTGCCCCATCGTGGGAAAAACCAACAATTCGTAGCGTTGAGAAAACATCTTGTCAGCTCTCCGTTTCTCTTGCTCCTTCTGCAGCCTTTCTCACTTCCTCCCAGCAGGACTTAAAAACCCTCCAGCCCCACCACGCACTCCCACTGGACCAGCACCATGAAGGCTGCGCACGGCCTCCTCCTCCTCCTCCTCCTGGGTCTCCTTATCCTCCTGGTGGAGCTGCCCCCTTCGAGGGGAGAAATAGGTAAGGCCCCCATGCAGCAAATATTGCCAACCTCAAAGCGGCTGCTGTAAGCGGAGTCCTTCCGGGGGCTTCATCCAGATGGTCCTGGGGGGCTTCAGCTGCTTTTCCTGGCAGCTCTGCAGACTAAGGAAGGGCCAGCAGAGAGATCAGCAAATAGAGGCAGAGGATTAATGGGCGGGGGAGGTGTCTGGTGCAAGGAATCTGGACCATGGGATCGGTTGCATGCAGAAGATTGATCCGAGCCCATAAAGGAGAATTGAGGAGGACTGATGGAAGAGTATAATTCAAAATTAGCTAAACTTAGTTAAATCCATTGGCAATAGGTATAGTTAAATAAAAATTGATAATGATAGTAATGTATACAATGTTGAGCTGTTATGATAAGTAATAATTGGATATGAGAAGGGAAGGTTAGAAATATTTTTGGACTATATATAAAGATTATTAATAACAATAATAATTATAATTAAAAAACAAAACTATATACAGTTAAGTTTTAACTAATAGAGGGAAAATGTTATGATACAGGATATAGTTAAATAAAGAAAGGATAATGATAATAAATTATATACACGGAGGATTTAGAAAATGTTGGTGTTAAATATTATGGCTGTTTAGCTAAAACAGGATATGAGGACTTAATGTTAATGGAGGATTTTTACAAATAAGCAAATGAAATGCCAGCATGTGGTTATGGATTGAATCATGGTATACGTAAGGATGAAGGATGTTTGAAATTACTGTAGTCAAATAAAAGTGGAGGTATGATGATGTTAATATAGTAAATATTTAAGTTAAGATATTTGAATTAATATGAATTATATTTGATGACGGTGGAAGAGATGCACAAAAGCTTTTTGTAACCAGCTGATATACTTTCTACAATATATGTTTGTTTTGAAAATAAATAAATAAATAAATAAATAATTTTTAAAAAAAAGAATTCAGGAGGACTTAAGAGTGCTTGTGGGAACCCAGCAATTCTAAGTTAGTAACACGTTTACCTCCACCCACCCCGAGTTCTGCCTGCTCTTCTCTTACAGAAGGGGAGGGGCTCCGTTTTATTTTTAATCTCTTTATCTGTTTCGCTTTCCCCTGGGGGCCTCAAGAGGGGCAGACCTGCAGGATGCAAACTGATAAACAAGGGGCCAGGTGAGGGAGGTGCAAGGAATCAGGACCATGGGTTAGGTTGCACCTAGAAGGTTGATCCCATGAACAAGAACCTGGACAACTCACATTCCACACGATCTGGGCACCCGATAAAGAGCAGTTGAATGTCAATCATTTTGGAGCTGGAGTTGGCTGGTTGGGTAGTTTGATCTATTATTTATGTACGCAATGATTCTTATTATTGCTGTGTTGGGAGCCAACATGAAGAGGACATGACCAGTGGGTTCCCTGTTCAAGAGGACTTCCTCATTCATGATCGGCTGCTTAAAAGAATTATTGCACAAAAGACCAAATGAGAAACATTTGTGAGTTGATCCTTTAATATATTTGGTTTGATAAGCTGACCCAGTACAAAAAAAACCCCACAAACCACAGAAATGTTCTCCCTTGCAGTGAAGCCTGGGGTGTGCCCCAGTGCACTTCCAGAGCCCAATGCTCGTTGCGTCCAGAAGTGTGAAAGTGACGAGGATTGTCTGGGGAAGAAGAAGTGTTGCCTTTATGCTTGCAATGTCCAGTGCATGGATCCTCTCTGAGGTAAGAGCATTGGGTCCTATCCCACTCTGTGGAGTTTCGTAGATCCCAGCATGGACTGGATCCAAGCAGATCTCTCCGGAAGCTTCTGTCCTTCTTGAATCTGTCCAAGCCCCAAATAGGATGGTGAGGAAAGGAGACCATCCAGGTCTTCTCCGGCCATTAGAGAGTTTCGGAGATCCCAGCATGGACTGGATCCAAGAGGATCTCTCTGAAATCCTTGAAGCTTCAGTCCTTCTTGGATCTGTCCTTGGATGAGCCAAGCCCTGAATATGATGGTGAGGAAAGGAGACCACCCAGCTCTTCTCCGCCCACGAGAGACCAGGCAGTGGAGGCCAGTCCCACCTCAGAAGGATGGAGAGAGAGGGTGGGGGGAGGGCGATGGTCTCTCTTAGCTGAGCCTCCAGAGGGGGTCCAATTCTGGCTTTAAAGGTTTTGGGGGGAGGGGTCCTCTTTGATTTCCTAGGACCTGGTCTTCCTTCCTCTCTTCCTCCTTGTGTGAAGGAAGGCCCCGATCCTGCCTTTTATTGGATATTTATCCATAAGGTTCTGAATCAAAGACCGGAGCCACAACACCCACCATCCATGCTCACTCAACTTGTTATTCATTCCGTGCCCACTGGAAGAATCCCCCCCAGGAAGTCACGCCAGGGATTCAGACAAACTGATGCCCCCGTGTTTATAGGTTTCAGACAAGGAGGGAAAAATGACACAGTCATGCATAGGTAATAGATGATGGAAGGATGGATATTCACAAAGTCTCGTTTTTCCCCGCCCTTCCACTGTTATTAGCCTCAAGAAAGAGATCTTGTTTTAAAAAGTGAAAAAAACATCTCACTTCTTTTCCCAGAGCAATTTTGATAAACCCCCTGAGAACCTGAAGGTTGCCCCAATTCACACATATACCTTCCATAGTTTATTTTGCTCACACCTTCCCACTCCTGCGAGATGTCTGTGGAGATTCTCCATCATCCGGTCCATGGTTGTCCCAAAGGGGCTTTTTTCAAGAGGCAACTGGACTTTCTGCCTTTTGGATGAGCCAAGCCCTGAATATGATGGTGAGGAAAGGAAGAAGCTTCTTCAGCTCTGACTGGATGGTGGGGAAGAGAAGGATTGATGCTCCTTGCAGACAGCTGGTCATTTGCATCCTTTGAGAGAGTTATTAAGGTTTAAAAGCCAATGGCTGCTCTTTTGAAGAAAGCAAAGTCCCCATTTGGGCAGAGAGGACCACTGGTTTGGAAGAGGGGCAAAGAGGCCATCTATATCCAAATTGAATAGCTGTCTCTCAACAGAGGGGGAGGAAGATGACATCACCTGTCTCCAATGAGCCGAGGTGGCGCAGTGGTTATGGTGCAGTACTGCAAGCCACTTTAGCTGACTGTTATCTGCAGTTCAGCGGTTCTAATCTCACCGGCTCAAGGTTGACTCAGCCTTCCGTCCTTCCGAGGTGGGTAAAAGGAGGACCCAGATTGTTGTTGGGGGAGATATGCTGACTCTGTAAACCGCTTAGAGAGGGCTGAAAGCCCTATGAAGCGGTATATAAGTCTAACCCCGTGGAGATTCGAACCCTCACCACCCTCCAGGCCTTCCACAAAGCCCTTAAAACCTGGCTGTTTCCGACAGGCCTGGGGCTAAAGAGCTTTTGCCCCCCCTCTCGAATGGTATGGTTGTTGTGTGCTTTTAAATTGTGTATTGTTTTGTTCGTCTTTTTTATCCCTTATCTGTATCCCCTTCCCTGACTTGGATTGTGAGCCGCCCTGAGTCCCCTCTGGGGGGAAAAGGGCGGCATATAAGTGCAATAAATTCAATTCAATTCAATTAACTGCTATTGCTATTGCTATAGTCTACAACACAGGCCTTTTGGCAGTTCCAAGAAGGCTCCACTTCTATTTCCATCACTCGGGTGACCCTGAGGACACAGATAAAATCTCCAAGTGGCCTCAACGACCCTCTAAAAGGACACAAATGATGAGCTATCTGCAAGGAGTATCAATCCTTCCATTCCCCACCCTGAAGAAGCTTCTTGGATGAGAAGGAAAACGGCTTCAAAGAAAACAAGAAAGTCCAGTGGCCTCCTGAAAAAGCCCCTTTGGGACACTCCTATGAGAAGTTTATTTTTCCTCCCACCAGGTCTTCTTTCCCCTTAATCCCTCCTGTGGGAAGGGAAGATCCCGATCCTGCCATTTATTTGATATTTATTGAGATATCAAATAATTACTGCTGAAAGACCAGCAGAGATTTCCTCAGGCCTAACTCTGTTTTTTTCTCACAGGACTTCTTGGGTGTCAACTGGATCTTTCTGCATCAACGTCGCCCTTCCAAATTGTGGCCAATGTACCAATTTGACCCAAAGACCCTTCTTCAGTCCTGGAGACCCTTCCCCAAAACATAACCAGCTTCATTCCTTCTTCTCTGCAATAAAGCATTGGATTCTGGATTCCCTCTCCGCCTCTGGTGTCTTCTTTTGCCCCATTTCCCACCCCCCCCACTGCCCCACTACCCCCCTGCCCCACGCCCCGCCCCCTCTGAGAACAATGAATGAAGACACAAGGAATGATATGATCTGTTTAGAGCTAGCCTAGCAAGGAGGAGTTAAAGCTCAAATGAAAGATGATATTAACTTTTTTAAAAGTTTAGTTTAGAATGTTTTTGTTAAAGATCTACACCCTGTATTGGTTCTGGGAAGTCGGGGGGGGGGAGGTTGGGGGTGTGTTTGGGGGTGGGGAGGGGGAGGGAATTAAATATTTGTAAAAGTTTTTTTTCAAAATTTTCATTAGAAAAAAAAAGATTCATTGAGCAGCGAGTAGAAGGGAAAAACCTGAACATGTGCTTAATTGGTGATTTCTGCAGCCAATTCTGCTCCAGAGGGAAGAAGGCGAAGCGCAGAACATTCTCTGCAGAATCCCAGCACGTGAAGGGATTTCGGTGGTCCCGCCCTCCCCTCCGGTGGCACCAATAGAAACTCTACTTACACGCCAGAGGCGTGACGATTGCAAAAAAAAGACGCAGACAGGCATGCAAATGATTGCATGCGAAGGCATTGTGGGATCAAAAACGGGGTGAAAATCCGAGCTGGCAAAGTACCCCCCAACTCTCTGTGCGAGCAAACTGGGCAGGGAGGCAGGATCTCGGCTGAGCCTTTCTCAAGCCGGCTGGGAATCTTTGGGCAAAGTCGCCGTGGGCTGGAGGGCAGAGGCGAGGAGGGGCAGGGGGGCAGCCGTGCAGCCCCAACTCATACTTACCTGGCAGGGGAGACACCATGATCACGAAGGTGGTTTTCCCAGGGTGAGGCTCATCCATTGCACTCCGGGTGTGCTGACCCCTGCGATTTCCCCAAATGCGGGAAACTCGACTGCATAATTTGTGGTAGTGGGGGACTGCGTTCGCGCTCTCCCCTGATTCTCCTGGTTCGAAAGATAGAAAAGCTCTTCTTACCTTCTTTCTTCTCCGTCTTATATACCGCTTCATGGGGCTTTCAGCCCTCTCTAAGCGGTTTACAGAGTCAGCGTATCGCCCCCAACAACAATCCGGGTCCTCATTTGACCCACCTCGGAAGGATGGAAGGCTGAGTTAACCAGGAACGAACTCCTGGCAGTGAGCAGAGTTAACCTGCAATATTATAGATAGATAGATAGATAGATAGATAGATAGATAGATAGATAGATAGATAGATAGATAGATAGATAGATAGATAGATAGATAGATAGATAGATAGATAGATAGATAGGTAGGTAGGTAGATAGGTAGGTAGATAGATAGATAGATAGATAGATAGATAGATAGATAGATAGATAGATAGATAGATAGATAGATAGATAGATAGATAGATAGATAGATAGATAGATAGATAGATAGATGCATGCATGCATGCATGCATGCATGCATACATACATACATACAGAGAGAGAGAGATGAGAGAGACAGACAGAGAGAGAGAGACAGAGATAGAGATAAATAATAGAGATAGATAGATGATAGATAGATAGATAGATAGATAGATAGATAGATAGATAGATAGATAGATAGATAGATAAGCATAGCATGGCATAGCATAGCAATAGCAGTTAGCAATAGCAGTTAGACTTATATACTGCTTCATAGGGCTTTCAGCCCTCTCTAAGCGGTTTACAGAGTCAGCGTATCGCCCCCAACAACAATCCGGGTCCTCATTTGACCCACCTCGGAAGGATGGAAGGCTGAGTTAACCAGGAACGAACTCCTGGCAGTGAGCAGAGTTAACCTGCAATATTATAGATAGATAGATAGATAGATAGATAGATAGGTAGGTAGGTAGGTAGGTAGGTAGGTAGGTAGGTAGGTAGGTAGGTAGGTAGATAGATAGATAGATAGATAGATAGATAGATAGATAGATAGATAGATAGATAGATAGATAGATAGATAGATAGATAGATAGATAGATAGATAGATAGATAGATAGATAGATAGATAGATAGATAGATAGATAGATAGATAGATAGATGCATGCATGCATGCATGCATGCATGCATACATACATACATACAGAGAGAGAGAGATGAGAGAGACAGACAGAGAGAGAGAGACAGAGATAGAGATAAATAATAGAGATAGATAGATGATAGATAGATAGATAGATAGATAGATAGATAGATAGATAGATAGATAGATAAGCATAGCATGGCATAGCATAGCAATAGCAGTTAGCAATAGCAGTTAGACTTATATACTGCTTCATAGGGCTTTCAGCCCTCTCTAAGCGGTTTACAGAGTCAGCGTATCGCCCCCAACAACAATCCGGGTCCTCATTTGACCCACCTCGGAAGGATGGAAGGCTGAGTCAACCAGGAACGAACTCCTGGCAGTGAGCAGAGTTAACCTGCAATATTATAGATAGATAGATAGATAGATAGATAGATAGATAGATAGATAGATAGATAGATAGATAGATAGATAGATAGATAGATAGATAGATGCATGCATGCATGCATGCATGCATGCATGCATGCATACATACATACATACATACATACATACAGAGAGAGATGAGAGAGACAGACAGAGAGAGAGAGACAGAGATAGAGATAAATAATAGAGATAGATAGATGATAGATAGATAGATAGATAGATAAGCATAGCATGGCATAGCATAGCAATAGCAGTTAGCAATAGCAGTTAGACTTATATACTGCTTCATAGGGCTTTCAGCCCTCTCTAAGCGGTTTACAGAGTCAGCGTATCGCCCCCAACAACAATCCGGGTCCTCATTTGACCCACCTCGGAAGGATGGAAGGCTGAGTCAACCAGGAACGAACTCCTGGCAGTGAGCAGAGCGGAGGCCAAACCCCCACCGTAGGGAGGAGGAACCGACCAGGTGGTTCCGCCCCAGGCGACTTATGGACCCTCAGAGGTTCCAGACGGAGCTTGGGGTTATTCCTGATACCCTCGCCCACAGTTCGGCGGAGACTCTGGCTGCCGCCTGGTACTCGGCGGCGTCGGAGTCTCTTGACCGGATTGCGCCACTACGGCCCCTCCGGGTCAGTGGATCCCGGAGAGTTCCCTGGTTCACCGAGGAACTCCGGGAGAAGAAACGCCGGAGGAGATGCCTAGAGCACCAGTGGAGGTCCGATAAGTCCGAGGCAAACCGAGCACTCTTAACCACCTGCACCAAGGACTATGTTCGAGCATTAAGAACGGCAAAAAGATCATATATTTCTTCCTTGGTTGCGTCCGCCGAGTCACGCCCAGCCGCCCTGTTCAGGATAACCCGCTCCCTCCTTAATAGGAGGGATGCGGGAGACCCCTTGCAGGGTAGGGCTGAGGATTATGCTCAATTCTTGGCGGACAAAGTAGCTCGGTTTCGATCGGACTTGGACTCCACCGCAGTAGATCCAGCGGAGACACAGGAGGATCATCTGCCACATCAACTCTGGGTTGAGTTCCAGGAAGTTGCCTCTGGGGATGTGGACAAGGCCATCCGAGCTGTAAGTGCCTCCACTTGTATTCTGGACCCGTGTCCCTCCTGGCTGGTGGCTAACAGCAGGGAGGTGACACATGGCTGGATCCAGGCGGTTGTCACCGCCTCTCTTCGGGAGGGGCACTTCCCCGCCGTACTCAAAACGGCGGTGGTGAGACCCCTCCTAAAGAAACCATCGTTAGATCCAGCCATTTTAAACAACTTTCGTCCTGTCTCCAACCTTCCCTTTATCGGGAAGGTTGTTGAGAAGGTGGTGGCCTTTCAGCTTCGACGGGCCTTGGAGGAAGCTAGCTATCTTGACCCCTTCCAGTCCGGCTTCAGACCTGGTTACAGCACAGAAACCGCTTTGGTCGCATTGACCGATGATCTCTGGAGGGCCAGAGATGGAGGCTATGCGTCCATCCTGGTTCTCCTTGACCTCTCAGCGGCTTTCGATACCATCGACCATGGTATCCTTCTGCGACGACTGCGGGAGGTGGGAGTGGGAGGCACTGTTCTGCGGTGGTTCTCCTCCTACCTCTCGGACAGGTCGCAGTCGGTGTTAGTCGGGGGGCAGAGATCGTCCCTGAGGCCCCTAACATGTGGGGTACCCCAGGGTTCGGTCTTATCCCCCCTACTATTTAACATATACATGAAACCGCTGGGCGAGATCATTCGGAGGCACGGGATAAAATACCATCAATACGCGGACGATACGCAATTGTATCTGTCCGCCCCGTGCCAACTCAATGAAGCGGTGGACGTGATGAACCAGGGTCTGGAGGCCGTTAAGAACTGGATGAGTGCTAACAAACTGGTGCTCAACCCGGATAAAACCGAGTGGCTGTTGTGTTTCCCCCCCAATAATTTGGCTAATACACCAACGCTTAGGCTGGGGGGTCAAATTTTATACCCCTCAGATAGGGTCCGCAACTTAGGAGTCCTCCTGGATCCACAGCTGACTTTTGACCACCAGCTGTCAGCTGTGACCAGGGGGGCATTTGCCCAGGTTCGCCTGGTCCGCCAGTTGCGGCCCTACCTAGATCGGGGGGCCCTCACAACAGTCACTCGAGCCCTCGTGATCTCCAGACTGGAATACTGCAATGGGCTCTACATGGGGTTGCCCCTGAAGTGCATCCGGCGACTACAGCTAGTCCAGAATGCGGCCGCGCGAGTGATAGTGGGCGCACCTCGGTTCGCCCACGTTACACCTGTCCTCCGCGAGCTGCACTGGCTACCTGTTGGTCTCCGGGTGCGCTTCAGGATACTAATGACCACCTTTAAAGCACTCCATGGTAGTGGATCTGGGTACTTGAGAGACCGCCTTCTGCCGATTGCCTCCCTAAATCGACCAATTAGATCGCACAGACTAGGCCTCCTCCGAACTCCATCAGCCAGTCAATGCCGACTGGCGACCACACGGAGGAGAGCCTTCTCTGCTGCTGCCCCGGCCCTATGGAACGAGCTCCCCATGGAGATCCGCACCCTCACCACGATCCAGACCTTCCGCGCAGCCCTCAAGATCTGGCTCTCCCAGCAGGCCTGGGAATAGGTTTCCAATCACCCGCCCGAGTGTTTGATTGCTGAATGAAAGTTGTGTTTTATTATTTTTCTTTTGTTCACCAATTGTTTTGTTTTGACCTTGCACCTCCCCTCCCCTGTGGTTGTAAGCCGCCCTGAGTCCCCTCAGGGAAAAGGGCGGCATATAAATCCCAATAAACCTCAAACCTCAAACCTTAACCTGCAATATTATAGATAGATAGATAGATAGATAGATAGATAGATAGATAGATAGATAGATAGATAGATAGATAGATAGATAGATAGATAGATGCATGCATGCATACATACATACATACATACATACATACATACATACAGAGAGAGATGAGAGAGACAGACAGAGAGAGAGAGACAGAGATAGAGATAAATAATAGAGATAGATAGATGATAGATAGATAGATAGATAGATAAGCATAGCATGGCATAGCATAGCAATAGCAGTTAGCAATAGCAGTAGACTTATATACTGCTTCATAGGGCTTTCAGCCCTCTCTAAGCGGTTTACAGAGTCAGCATATTCCATCCATCACCACTTCAGACAAGGGACTGTCCGGTCTCTTCTTCAAAACCTCCAGTGTCTCCGGGATCAGATGATTCCCTTTTGTGACTTCCTAAGAAGCCCCGTCCATGGGGGGAGCTGGGATTCACTTAGCAACCGTGTGTCTAATTCCAGTGACGCAGTTAACAGTGGGGGCAAGAAAACTCATTGTCTCACTTAGCCACTGAAATTTGGCTCAAAATTGTGGTCATAAGCGGAGGACTGTTGTATCTTGAAGGAAACTAGATGCACGGAAGTTCCCTTTCTGTCTCAGCCCCAGAGGTTCCTTTAGGCAGGAGCAGGGCAGGGCAGAAACACGCCTGGGGGTGGGGCTGGGGGGGCTGGGAAGACCCTTCCCCTTATCCCTCTCTGGCCATTTGCCCTGCTGGCCCCAGAGGTGGGACTCTGCCCTCACAGTGGCAGAGCCGAGGTGGCACAGTGGTTAGGGTGCAATACTAAAGGCCACTTCAGCTGACTGCTATCTGCAGTTCAGGGGTTCAAATCTCACCGGCTCAGGGTTGACTCAGCCTTCCATCCTTCCGAGGTGGGTGAAATGAGGACCCAGACTGTGGGGGCGATATGCTGACTCTGTAAACCGCTTAGAGAGGGCTGAAAGCCCTATGAAGCGGTATATAAGTCTAACTGCTATTGCTATTGTGTGTGTAGTGGAAGTGTAGAGGGAGAGAGGGAGAGGGAGAGAAAGAGAAACAAAGTCACAGGAAGGCTGAAAGAAAGAAGAAAAGGAAGGGAGGGAGGAGGGAAGGAGGAAACGAGAAGGGAATGAGAAAGGAATAAGAGGAAGGGAGAAAGAGAGCCGAGGTGGCGCAGTGGTTAAATGCAGCACTGCTGGCCACTTCAGCTGACTGTTATCTGCAGTTCGGCTGTTCTAATCTCACCGGCTCAAAGGTTGACTCAGCCTTCCATCCTTCCGAGGTGGGTGAAATGAGGACCCGGATTGTTGTTGGGGGCGATATGCTGACTCTGTAAACCGCTTAGAGAGGGCTGAAAGCCCTATGAAGCGGTAGATAAGTCTAACTGCTATTGCTATTGCTATGGGCAGGATCAGAGGACTCAGCCCAGGGCAGAAATGGGGAGAGACCCCGGGAGAGGCCATTCTCACCCTCCCCAGGCTTCAGGAAAGCCTCACCCAGCCCTTCGGAAGGCCGAAAACCAGCTGGACCCTGGTTGTTGGGGGGTGGGTCAGATGCTGACTCTGGAAACCACTTAGAGCAGTGTTTCTCAACCTTGGCCACTTGAAGATGTCTGGACTTCAACTCCCAGAATTCCCCAGCCAGCGAATGCTGGCTGGGGAATTCTGGGAGTTGAAGTCCAGACATCTTCAAGTGGCCAAGGTTGAGAAACACTGGCTTAGAGAGAGCTATAAAGAACCGTGAAAGAGTCCGTGGGTCTAAGGGCTACGGCTATTCCTTGGTTCCTCCGTCACTCCAGTCTGACCCAGGAAGGCACCATGGGCATGGATTGGGCAGCCGTTGCACCTGAAGAGCGGGGAGCCCAAGGGGGAGTGGAGGTGGGTCCCTGCAAGGGCTGGGGGCAGACCAGCCCACTCGGTGAAAAGGCTGTTTGCAGAAACCTTCGGTTGAGCCTGCCGTGGCTTGAGTTCGACAGCAGATGGCAGATCTGCTCTTTGCAATCTCCCTGCCAAGAAAAGGAAGAGTCCAGAATCTCCTGGAAACCAATCAATCAGAGTAGAGCTGGAAGCGACCTTGGAGGTCTTCTAATCCAACCCCCTGCTCAAGCAGGAGACCCTGTATCGGGGTCCCAAACAGCATCCAGAAGTAAATCAGAGTCCGAGGCAAAGGATTTGCTCAAAGTTCCCATTGATGAAGAGAGCCGTGTTGGCACATCTGGGAAAACCCGAATCTGAAAGCTTCCTAGTTTCCCCCACCCCCCAATTGAAAGCTCAAGATCTTGCCCCCACACCCACAAGTCCATCCCATGGTCCCATCTCCCACTGCCATGCTGGCAGCTTCCACCCATCCAGTTCTGGTCAGGTGCAGAGATGCAAAGACAAAGGATGACCTTGGTTTTCTAGAAAGAATGTTGTTATGGCTACATAGCATCTAACTCCGTACAATCCCATTTTCCCACCATAGAAAAAGGCGTAGTAGAAGAATAGAAAGTGTGGCCGGCCTGAGACCCGAAAGAAAGCTACAGGCCTGACACCTAGATCATTTCAGATGAATGCTTGTCCAGTCTCTTCTTTAAAAACCTCCAGCCTCCAATGATGGAGCACCGGCGACTTCTGAAGATCAACTCTTTCATTGATTAATTGACTGGCAACTACGCGGAGGAGAGCCTTCTCGGTGGTAGCTCCGACCCTATGGAACGATCTCCCCGTGGAGCTTCGTACCCTCACCACCCTCCAGACCTTCCGCACAGCCCTCAGAATCTGGCTATCCCGTCAGGCCTGGAGCTAAGATTGTAACCCGCCCGAATGGTATGAATGTTGTGTTTTTTAATTATGTATTGTCTTATATGTTTAAAAGTTTGTCTCCCCCTCCTCCTTGGATTGTGAGCCGCCCTGAGTCCCCCCAGGGAAAAGGGCGGCATATAAATAAACTTCTATCTATCTATCTATCTATGCTTCTCTCCGTTGTTTCTTGTCCTGCCTTCAGGTGCTTTGGAGAATAGCTTGACCCCCTCCTCATTGTGGCAGCCCCTCAAATTCTGGAAAACTGCTATCATATCTCCTCCCCTGGTCCTTCTTTTCTCTAGGCTGGCCAAACCCAAATCCTGCAGACGTTCTTCCTATCTTTTGGTCTCCAGGCCTTTGATCCTCCTAGTTGCTCTTCTCTGCCCTCTTTCCAGAGTCTCCACATCTTTTTGTAATGCGGTGACCATGCCTGGAAGCGATATTCCAAGTGTAGCCTTCCCAAGGCTTCTTATAAAGTGGTACTTCACATGATTTTGATTCCAGGCCTCCGTTTAAACAACCAAGGATGGAATTGGCTTTTGTGGCAGCTGCTGAACACAAGTGGCTCACGTTGGAGGAATCGTGCATTAGAAAATAGTGGGCCATTGGACAGTAAACCCCAGAAGCCTGTGAGTTGCCTGCAGGAGGGCAAGGGTCAAATGTCCTCTCTGGCTTCGGTTGCCCCCCACCCCAGAAACCCTGACAGGAGGTGCTAGGCAGAGGTTTCCCCCTCCATCCATGATTCCTTGCCTGGCATTCGGGTGACTTGGAAAATAGCATGAGCCCCTTCCTCCTCTCTGGGGCAACCCCTCAAATATTGGAAGATGCTCTCCTGTCTCCCCTGGTCCTTCTCTTCCCTAGACTAGCCAGGCCCAGTTCCTGCAACCGTCCATTGTAGGTTTTAGTCCCCAGGCCTGCTTTGGTCATCTTAGATAGATTCAGAGTTGGGGGGTGCCTTATAGGACATGTAGTCCAACCTCCCCCCCCCCAACCAAGCAGGAGAGCCTACACCATTTCTGACAGACAGCAGTCCAGTCTCTTCTTGAAAGCCTCCATGGATGAAGCTCCCACAACTTCCGAAGGCAACTTCTCGTCCATCGGTTGATTGTTCTCACTGTCAGGAAATTCCTCCTTGTTTCCAGGTTGAATCTCTCCTTGGTCAGTTTCCATCCATTACTCCTTGTCTGGCCTTTAGGGGCTTTGGAGAATAGCTTGACCCCCTTCCTCCTCTCTGTGGCAGCCCCTCCAATATTGGAAGATGGCTATCCTGTCTCCCCTGGTCCTTCTCTTCCCTAGACTAGCCAGGCCCAGTTCCTGCAACCATTCATCATGTGTTTTAGTTAAAGGCACCCAGCATTTTGGCCCCCCAAGGGGGGGATCCTGCTCCTGCATCGCATTGTGAGAAGTTTTATTATCAAAGTATATTTTACTCTGTTTCCTTCTTCCCTTCAAATATTAACAGAATCCACAAAGATCTGGGAATCGATGTCTACACTAGATAATTTGAGAGTCAAGATAAAACTAAAATTAATCAATTTAAAAATACCAAACAGGGGGAAATCTTTTATTCAAACGTCCTCAAGGCCCCCAATAGGTTACTCACACCTAGTTCACATATCAAAGGATAAGGTCTGCAAACAACACAAACAGTTAATTAAATTAAGTCTCCCAGCGGAACTGCAGATTTGTCAGAATAAACATCATAGTTGGCATACCTACACACACACAAACACACAAACAAACACACACACACACACACACCTCAGTACGTAGACATTTCCACAGCTTGGACAAGCTCCCCCTATATAAATCTCCTGCTGTACCCCATTCCTGTTCTGCCTGCTAGGAATAAATATTTGATTTTAGGAATAAATATTTCTATATTTTTTTTTTGCAGCTGTCTGGGTCTCTTTTGATTTATTCTTGGAGTTGGAACCCCAAATTATTCTTCTGACAACATCTGATGTCACACTCACACACACGCCTCTGCAGGCAGCACCTGTCCACTAGAGGGCAGCAGCCCCACGCACAACTAACCTGCCAGTTGAGGCTCCGAAAAGCTTTGGGTGGAAGGGGGGGTGGCCCCGAGATCTGCAGGGGGCTGCGCCTGCCTCCCCCTGGTGGGGCAGGGGCTGCGCAGGGAGACCCCTTAAAGCAAAGGGGAAACTTTCCTTTCTGTCCTGGCACAGTTACTAAAAGCTGCCCCAGGGGAACAGCCTGCCTGGAAAGACACCCCCCCCCCCCAGCTCTGCCACCTCCAGGGGCCACCCCTCCCCCTCCGCCTCCAGGTGACCCCCGTCTTCCTGCCCCAAGCAGCCTGTGCAAAGACCAGCCTCTCCAGGGGCGTCTGGAGGTCCAGGCAGCTCAAGTAGATATGAAAATGTACAGAATAACAGCGTTGGAAGGGACCTTGTAGGTCATCTAGTCCAATCCCCCACCCCCTTATTTACTGGTATTATATGTATACTAGAACTCACCGTCTCCTGGTGATTGGCTCAAAGTCACCCAGCTGGCTTTTATGACGAAGGCAGGACTAGAACTCCCCATCTCCCGGTGATTGGCCCAAAGTCACCCAGCCAGCTAACATGCCTAAGGTGGGACTAGAACCAGTGGTGGGTTTCAAAAATTGTTCGAACCTATTCTGTGGGTGTGGCCTCCTTTGTGGGAGTGGCTTGCTGCCCATGTGACCGGATATGAAGATGCCGACGACACTTGTCAGAACCACCTTAAATTACCTCCCACACAGCACTGGCATGCATAAGAATAGGATGTAAACTTGTTTTTGAAAAGGCATCTTTGGTTTGCGTTAAAACAACTTCAACACACGCAATGTTCTGATTGCACCACAAACGCAGTAGTCATCCTCACCTTTCACAGAGGCTCTGAGTTTTATAAATATGAGCATGATAATGTAGAATAATCCTATCCAAGGACCAGTGGTGGGTTTCAAAAAGTTTTGGAGCCTCTTCTGTAGGTGTGGCCTGCTTTCCGGGTCCATTGGTGGAACCTCTTCTAACCGGTTAGGTAGATTTGACGAACCGGTTCTACCGAACCGGTGCGAACTGGTAGGAACCCACCTCTGGACTAGAACTTACCGTCTCCTGGTGATTGGCCCAAAGTCACCCAGCCAGCTAACATGCCTAAGGGGGGACTAGAACTCACCGTCCCCTGGTGATTGGCCCATACTGGCTGGGGAAGTCTGGGAGTTGAAGCCATGTAACTTAAAGTCACTAAAGTTGAGCAAACTGCACAGCTCATTCGCCCAGGCTGTGGTTCCCGTCCCCTGGTAGACAAATTTTAATAAAGCCAAGTCTTTATAAATGCGCCTAGCATGCTACAATTCTTACCGGAGCAGAACAAACACCCGGGTGCAGTTACGAAAGGGCTACAGCAGCCACAGCTACAAAAATCTGTTTCTCTCCCCCCCCCCCCCCACAACCCAGTTTAGCCTTTAGCTGGGAACATTTTGTTTACCTTTTCCTTGAAATTTTAATACCGAGGGTTTTATTGGTAAATGTTTAATTATCGCGGCCGCCTCGGAGCCGCTTTGCGCTTTTAATATCTGGGCTTCCTCGCGCTTTGCCTTGGGAAGCAACGGATCTCATCCAGGAGGAGGCAGCCAGCCGGGCTCCGCCACCCCCGAGACTTGTGGGGAGGGAGGGGGGCGCCTGCCTTATCACCCCCCCCCCCCACGAGACCTGGGGAGGGAGAGAGGGGAGCCTCCTCGGGCTGTCAACCGGCTGCCCTTATCGGCCTCTCCAGCAATTAAACTGGCTTCTCGTGGCCCCCGAAGTCCCGCCTGGCCGAGGCGATAAGGCTTAATAGCGGCTGATAGGGGCTATCGGGCTCCTCGCCCGGGCATCCATATTCATGGGGCTTCAATGCGAGACCCCTCCGAGGCGCTCCAGGCACAGGGAGCCTCCCTGCTGGCATCAATCAGCCGCCCGGGTTTGCATTTCAGGGGGAGGAGAAGATCAGTGGCTGCCCCCCCCTCCCACGGCGCCCTCTGCAAGGGAGAGATTTGCTCCCAGGACCTGCGCCTCGAGTGGGGGGGGGGGGAGAGTCGGAGGGAGAGGTGTTTCTGCCAACCTTCATCAAGGGAAACATGCATGGTCCTCCCTGCAACGTGGGGGGCGAATGGCTGGGCAAACACGGACATTTGACCCTTTGAAAGTGGGCAGCAAGTTGGAAGATTCAATCAGGTCTTTTTTTTCTTTTTTTAAGAGAGAGAGCCTCGGAGACAGATCAAGTCTACCTTTCTTCTTCTCCTTCTGCTCTCCTTGGGTGGGTTAGAACAGGGGTGCCGAGCTCAGGGTCTGCGGGGGCGGATCCAGAGCGCAGGGGGCTTCAACCTGGGCCTGAAAAGAGCAGAGGATCGGTCCCTGGTGCCTCTGCCCACCAAAATGGGCCACGTGCAGAGTTCCAATTCAGCTGGTTCGGTCTCCTTCGCCCAAACCAGTAGCAGTGGAAATCGCAGCACAGCTCTATGCCGCCCTATGGAGGCACATTTTCCAGCCCGGGTGCATCTGTGGAAGGGGCACAGGGCCCTGCCAAGTGGGTGCATGTCCGGGTGGCGAACCAGTGGTAACAAAATGGGGAAACCACAGCTGCCCGCCCCCTCTGCCTCCCAGGCCTCCTGCAGCACTCTGCCCATCAACGCCGGGCTGCCCAGGAGCCACAGGGGGCCCCCACAGGGCCCATTTTCGGCCAGTGGAGGCTGATGAAGGCAAAAGCAAGGCGGGGGGAGGGGCTGCCGCAGCCCCTCCCTCATTTTGGCTGGTAAAGTCCTGCAGGAGACCATTCAAGCCGAAAACGGGGCAGGCAAGGCCCCATGTTTTGACTAGCAGGTGCTGCAGGAGGCGTCCATCCCATCTCCCCCCACTCCGCTCCCCACCCCCCACCGTGCCGGCCCCTGGAGAAATCCAGTTTGACACCCCTGGTTTAAAACAACGGTCTCCAAACTCCGCCCCTTTAAAACATGTGGACTTCAACTCCCAGAATTCCCAGCCAGCCATTTTTTCCGCACATACGACCGTTGCCGCGTTCCCCATGGTCACATCATCGAAATTCAGAACACTTGGCCGCTGGTTCATATTTATGACGGTCGCCGTGTCGTCCCCGGGCTCACGCCGTCCCCTTTGGCGACCTTCTGACGAGCAAAGTCAATAGGGAAGCCGGATTCACTTAGCAACCGGGTTAACGGTAGTCCTCAACATAAGGACCCCGATTGAGCCCAACATTTCTGTTGCTAAGTGAAACATTGGTGAAGGGGGTTTTTGCCCCATTTTGCAACATTTCTTGCCATTGTTTTTAAGTGAATCACTGCAGTTGTTAAGTGAATCACTACAGTTGTTAAGTGAATCACTACAGTTGTTAAGTGAATCACTACAGTTGTTAAGTGAATCACTACAGTTGTTAAGTGAATCCGGATTCCCTGTTCACTTTGCTGGTCACAACAGGAGATCGTGTGACCCCAGGGAAACTGCCACCGTCATAAGTCCATGCCAGTTGCCAAGCATCCAAATTTTGATCATGTGACCACGGGGATGCTGCAACAGTCATAACTCTGGAAAACGGTCATAAGTCACTCTTTTTAATGGTCCTTCTGAACGGTCACTGAATTAATGGATGTAAGTCAAGGACTACCTGCACTAAGTTAAAAAAAATACAGTGGTTCGCTTAACAAACGGTGGCAAGAGAAGTCGTAAAATGGGGCAGAACTTGCTGAACAACTGTCTCGCTTGGCCACAGATCGTTTGGCCTCGATTGTGGTCGTAAGTCAGGGCATAAATGTATATTTTGAGATAAATCCTCCCACGGAGGCCAAAATAATCCAGCCGGCCTCCCAGACCCTCAAATCTTTCCTTTGGAAGAGGCACCTGCAGTCCTTCCTCCCGGGAGTCCGGAAGAGGCCGCAGCCGTTGGCATCGGCACGAAGGAGCTGCTGATTAAACCCCCCTCAGCCGGAACTGGGACGGGCGAGGCTGGGGGGCCCCACCTGCGACCCCAATCAAGGGGTCTGATTGAGGCTTTGTTCCCTGGCGCACCTGGCAAGGCTCAGGCCTCGCTCTGCCTACGGGGGAATGCGCCAGACTGGCAGGCCCTGGCTGGCATCTCTCTTGTGGTAGCGAGGATGGCCGCAGCTCACCTGGAGCGTTACATGGCTAAGGGAGGGGGGCACATTTTGGAAAGGAGTCCTCTGTGCCAGCTGAGATCACACACACACACACACACACACACACACCATACACACAGAGTGTTACACAATGAACCAGTGGGGTGGTTCATCTCCGGAAGTTGTGCTCCATCACTGGGAGCTTTGAAGAAGAGACAAATGGAGAACCATTTGTCTGAAATGGTATAGGGTCTCTTGCTTGAGCAGGGGGTTGGACTAGAAGACCTCTAAGGGCCCTTCTGGTTGGTTGGTTGAGTATAAAGCAACATCAATACCAATAGCAATAGCAGTTAGACTTGTATACCGCTTCACAGGGCTTTCAGCCCTCTCTAAGCGGTTTACAGAGTCAGCATGTTGCCCCCAACAACAATCCGGGTCCTCATTTTACCCACCTGGGAAGGATGGAAGGCTGAGTCAACCCTGAGCCGGTGAGATTTGAACAGCCGAACTGCAGAACTGCAGTCAGCTGAAGTAGCCTGCAGTGCTGCATTTAACCACTGCGCCACCTCGGCTGGAGACGAGAGACAGCCGCTTATCTGAAATGGTTTAGGGCAAAGGTGTCATACTCAATCCAGCCCACGGGGGGGCGCATATCTGGCCCACGGGGCCGGGCCAAGAATAGCAAAGGGGCAGCTTCAGGTGCCTTTGGCAGCCAAAATGGGATGCTGGGGGAGGGAGGAACATGAGGCCTCCCCCTGCCCCGTTTTGGCCAGCTGGGTGCTGCAGGAGGCATCCGTCCCATCTTCCCCTTCCCCCCATTGACCCAAGGAGGAGAACTACAATGCTGACCCAGCCTTCAAAGAAATCCAGTTTGATACCCCTAGTTTAGGGTCCCCTGCTTAGGCAGGGGGCTGGACTAGAAGACCTCCAGGGTCCCTTCCAACTCCGCTATTCTGTTATTGTATTAGTTAATCAGTGGAAGAAATTGCCTCCAGAAGGTGTGGGGGGGGGGTCCATCACTGGAAGCTTTTAAGAAGAGACAAATGGAGAACCATTTGTCTGAAATGGTATAGGGTCTCTTGTTTGAGCAGGGGGTTGGACTAGAAGACCTCTAAGGGCCCTTCTGGTTGGTTGGTTGAGTATAAAACAACGTCAAGACCCAGGGAATCTCACATCTGCCCCCAAAACAACCCCAGAGGCAGCCTGCCTTCCTGGAGGTGCCAGCAGGGGTGGCACAACCATCTTCTGTGCCAGGGGGCACCCACCCACCAGCAGCCTTCCCTGCATCCCACTGTCAGTTAGAGGAAGTCCTCAGCTTTCAACCTTTCGTTTAGTGATGTTTGAAGTTGCGGCAACCCTGGAGAAAGTGAATTGTGACCGTTTTTCACACTTAAGGATCATTGCAGCCTCCTCATGTTCGCGAGAGCCAAATCCAGAGGCTGAGCAACCAGTTTAGATTTATGAAGATGGCAGCTGAATGCAGGTAGCATTGATGATGTCCAAACTCCCCCACCCCGGTGCCCCCGTCTGCCTTGAATTTGTGTTTGGGGAGGGCACCAGGTGGGCAGGGGCAGGCGGGGGGGGGCAGCCCAGATGCCTTGGAAGTGGCCAATCCAGCAAAAGCCAGACTCACCTGGGCTCAGGTGCAGAGGAAGGGGAAGGATTGGCACAAGGGAAAGGGGCTGGATGCCTCCCCTCTCCCTCCCCCAGCCCATTACGCCAACTGCATGGTAACAAACGTCCTTTTAAAATAGTATTTATTGTGTTTTAATTTACAATGGTTTGCATCCCCTTCTGGAGGATTAATGGGAAAGTCAGGATAGAAATCATGATAATAACAAACGGATCGTAAATCAAGACGAGTTACTCAGAATCAGGAATCAGTTCCTACGCTGCCTCTGGCTGGGAGGGACCCTGGGGGTCCTTCTGCCCCTCTCCCCAAAAGGAAGACAATTCTATAAAGCCTTAGTAAGACCACACTTCGAATCCTGCATCCATGTTTGGTTTCCACGATATTAAAAAGATGTTGAGACTCTAGAAAGACTGCAGAGATGATGAGGTGACAGGAGGCTAAAACATACGATGAACGGTTGCAGGAACTGGGCCTGGCTAGTCTCGGGAAGAGAAGGACCAGGGGAGGCAGGAGAGAATCTTCCAGTAGTTCAGGGGCTGCCCCAGAGAGGAGGAAGAGGGTCAAGCTATTCTCCAAGGCACCTGAAGGCCAGACAAGGAACAATGGATGGAAACTGACCAAGGAGAGATTCAACCTGGAATGAAGGAGAAATTTCCTGACAGTGAGAACCATCAACCAATGGAACAAAAGTTGCCTTCGGAAGTTGTGGGAGCTTCATCATTGGAGGCTTTCAAGAAGAGACTGGACTGCCATCTGTCCGAAATGGAGTAGGATCTCCTGCTAGAGTAGGGGGTTGGACTAGATGACCTACAGGGTCCCTTCCAACTCTGTTAATCTGAATCTATCTAAGATAATCAAAGGCCTGGAGGCTAAAACACACAAAGAACGGTTGCAGGAACTGGGCCTGGCTACTCTAACCAAAGAGAAGGACCAGGGGAGACAGGAGAGCATCTTCCAATATTTGAGGGGCTGCCACAGAGAGGAGGAGGGGATCAAGCTGTTTTCCAAGGCACCTGAAGGCCAGACAGGGAATCATGGATGGAAACTGACCAAGGAGAGATTCAACCTGGAATGAAGGAGGAACTTTCTGACAGTGAGAACCATCAACCCGTGGAAGAGAAATTGCATTCAGAAGTTGTGGGAGCTTCATCACTGGAGGCTTTCAAGAAGAGACTGGACGGCCATCTGTCAGAAATGGTGTAGGGTCTCCTGCTTGAGCAGGGGGTTGGACTAGAGGACCTCCAAGGTCCCTCCCAACTCCATTAATCTGGTTGGGCCAGTTTGCAGGGTCCAGTGCTGAAGAGCCATCCTGGATCTGGGGGCACGGGTGCCAAGAGAAGGGGAGGGCAGGATCGGACAATCTCCAAAGGGCCATTCTGACATCCGGTTCATCCATTAAGGAGAAGGAGGGGCTGCTTGGGTTCCAATTCACGACTTCCAGCCCCCCCACCCCCACCCCCACCCCCAAATGCCTTCACCCCAAGAGGAAGAGAGAAGTTCCCCTTCCTGGACCACCATTTGACCAGGATAATAGACAGTCTCCTGCCTTGAGCTGGAGGCTGGACTAGAAGACCTCCGAGGTCCCTTCCAGCCCCCGTGATTCTCTGCTCCTCCTTTTCCGGGCATGCAGAAAGCCGCCATAAGCTCCTTTGACCGTGGAGGAAATTAAGACGGTGTAAAATCAGCGGCAGATGATTTAAGAAAACTTAATTCCGAATCCCAGTGCAAATAAACTTTTGATAAGGTCAAATGGAAGATTAAACGTTTCCAGCCGATGAACCGTTTCCTGCCTGGTTCACCAATTCTCTCGGCGGAGAGGCTGCCGTCGCCCAGGGCGCCTAGCTGCTCCCTGCAGGAGCCCCAGCCCACCCCCCCGGGGGCAGAGGGGGGCATTTGGGACCCCCCCTTCCAGGGAGCCCTTTTGCTTTGCCAATAGGAAACGTGTCCTCCTCCTTTCTGCCTGCCTGGGGTGGCTGGTGGGGCCTGGAGGCTGGGAAAGGACCCCGGGTTTTCTGGGAGGAGGAGAGGAAGGCAGGAGAAGACCAGACAAGCAGCCTCGGGAGGACCAGCCCTGCATGACAGACAGATCCATCCTCTGGCGAAGAGGCTTCGAGGCGTTGATCTATGGCCAAGTCTCCTGGACTTGTCCTTGGGGGGGGAGGGGGAGGGGATTGGAGCCACTCTGATTCTGCAAAGAGCTCAGCTTTCTTCTTCTTTTTTAAAAAATAATTTTATATTGAATAATCCTCAAAAGCCTTGGACACAGAGCGACCTTTCTGGTTTTGTCACTTCCGTACGTATTTTTAACACAACAGCAAATACAGTTCCTACTGATTGTGCCCAGCTATATTAATCTTATTAACCCATCCGCTATCCGCCTTTATAATGTTTTATCTACGGACGATCCAGCGCCAGTTTTACAGTCCTCAAAATGTTCTCCTCCGACTCCTCTTCCTCCTCTCCAACCATGGATACATTTTGTTCCACATTTCACAATATTCTGTCTCTGTTTTTGATGTTTAGTTTAGTTAAGTTTAGTTTAAAGTTTATTTATAGGCCGCCCTTTTCCCTGGGGGGACTCAGGGCGGCTTACAACTCATGGGGAAGGGGATACAAACAGTGACACATAAGAACAATACATAATTAAAATAGAACACAACATTCATACCATTCGGGCGGGTTACAGTCTTAGCCCCAGGCCTGACGGGACAGCCAGACTTTAAGGGCTGTGCGGAAGGTCTGGAGGGTGGTGAGGGTACGAATCTCCACGGGGAGATCGTTCCAGAGGGTCGGAGCAGCCACAGAGAAGGCTCTCCTCCGGGTGGTCGCCAGTCGACATTGGCCGGCAGATGGAATTCGGAGGAGGCCTAATCTGTGGGATCTAATCGGTCTGTTGGAGGTAATTGGCAGCAGGCAGTCTCTCAAGTACCCAGGTCCAATACCATGAAGGGCTTTGTAGGTAGTAAGAAGCACCTTGAAGCGCACACGGAGGTCAACAGGTAGCCAGTGCAGCTCGCGGAGGATAGGTGTTATGTGGGTGAACCGAGGTGCGCCCACAATCACTCGTGCGGCCGCATTCTGGACTAGCTGAAGTCGCCGGGTGCTCTTCAAGGGCAGCCCCATGTAGAGCACGTTGCAGTATTCCAGCCTAGAGGTCACAAGGGCCCGAGTGACTGTTGTGAGAGCCTCCCGGTTCAGGTAGGGTCGCAACTGGCGCACCAGGCGAACCTGGGCAAATGCCCCCCTGGTCACAGCCGACAGATGGTGGTCAAATGTCAGCTGTGGGTCCAGGAAACCCACACTAAACTAAACTAATCCAGGAGAGAAGCTTCCTAGAATTAAGGAGACCTTTCCTGACCTTGAGAACCATTGGCCAGTGGAACGGCTTGCCACCAGAATTACGGGTGCTCCGATATTGGAAGTTTTCAAGAAGAGACAGGACAGCCATTTAACCGGAATGGTACACCGGCATGGGGTTGGACTAGAAGACCTCCATGGTCCCTTCCAACTCTGTTATTCTGCTACATCACGTAGGCATGCTTGGGGAGGGAATCTGCCCAGGATCTCTTGCCCTGAATCAAAGGGCAAGGAGGAAGCATCATGAGTGAATCCAGACGGATCCAGTGTCCAGCTGTCGTGACTTGATGGGCGTGCTGTTGTTTTAAGGCAGCACTTATAATTTGGCCTTGACATCCCCCCCACCCACCCCCTGCCCACCCCCTGGCCTGGCCTTCCCCCTCCTCTCTGCATTGCCCACCTCCCTTCTACTTCAGGATGGGGTCTCCCAGGAGTGGGATTCAGCCAGGTGGCTGAATTATTTGAATCCCACCACTGGGCCTGGGAGGAAGGCAGAAGGGGGAGCGATTTATCCTGCAGATCAAGGAGAAATCTCACCATTATCCAACCTCCCCTCCCTCCCTCCCTCTCACACACACTCACACACGCACTCACGCGCACGACCCGTGCCCACAAGCCACCCAGAGACAGCTCGGAAGCTGAAGGGCTCCAACCGTGGAGATTATATTCCGATGACAGCAGCATCCGTCACCCAATTTTCGTTATTAAGAAATATTCTGCACGCAGGGAGAAATTTTGCACCTTATCTGAACTTGGCAGCTGTGCCCTAAATTCCGTGTCGCTGCTTCTGCGGAGGGATTCAGCTGCCGATATTTAAAATTAGAATTAGCATCTATCACTGCCCTGCTCCGAAGGGGCCGGTGGTGTCGGCTGCCGGCAGCTCCCATCCGTCACCCGGCTGCTCGGCTGCCCACTGCCACTCCTGATCCATCACTGCCAGCTCCCCGGCTCTCGAGCGGGGCACCCGCCAGCCAGAGGCCAAGTGGCTCATTAGGGGGGCCCCCCGGCAGCCCCAAAGAAGCTTCTCCAAAGGCAACTGGATTGTCTGAGGGTTTTTTCCCTTCCCTTGAAAAGTTTTCCCTTCTCATCCAAGAAGCTTCTTCAGTTCTGCGGTTCCCTTCAATGCAACGAAGGTGTTTACAGAGAAAACCAAGGAAGGACTCAGGAGGGTAAAGGAATTGGGGAGGCCGAAAGTTCCCGCTGTGATGAGAATGATGAATGGAGGGAGGCAAGAAGAAAGTTACAAGTTAGAAGGAAAAGACCCGTTTATCATAAGTGTATAAAATCTGGGTTTGCAAAATTTTTCAGGGTTTTTGCTCCTGTAGCTGCTGAGTTGAAGTCCACAAGTCTTAAAGTTCCCAAGGGTGGAGACCCTCACCCTATAACCATTATGCCCACAGCCAGAATGCAATGTCCCCCCTGCACATACGCATATGACTCCCCCCCCCCGTGCTCCCCCCCCCATGAACATAACACCCCACACACCTCCATGCATGTGTGCGACACCCTCCCCCCCCCGCGTGCCCCATTTTGGCCTCCCTGAAGCCTCCTGAAAACAAACTTGGGGTGCAGGGGGGGCACACCGCACCCCCTGCACTCCCACTGCCCACCGGGCATGCCATTTAATTTTGTAATTTTAACAGATTTGTATGCCGCCTAATCCCGAAGGACTCCGGGCGGCTTACATAAAAGCAATTTAATAAATATTTAAAAAGATTAAAAACACAAGACAGTCCCACTTAAAAACAGAAAAACGCAACATGCACTCAGTTATAATGGGGGCTGAAGTTCAGGCAAGATCAACAGCCCCAGGACTGCCGGAACAGCCAGGTCTGAACAGACTTACGGAAGGCCAGCACAAGCAAACCCCCCCCCCACTGACCCTCCATGCATGCACATGTGACCCCTCTCCCCCTGAACATCCGCGCAGTCTCCCGCGTCTGTGGCAGAGACCTGAAAACCAGCTGGCTGGCAGATGGCACACACCCATGCGGGGTGGAGCTGGGTGAGGGCTGCAGAGAGGGCCCTGCGCACCATAGTTTCGCCATCAGGGTGGTCCTACAGCCTTCCAGTCTCTTCTTGAGGGCCCCCAGGGAGGGAGCATCTCCAGGCACCCACCCGAGGCCCAACTTCTAAGAGGGAAACAATCCCATCAGGCTTCCTCTTCTCTAGGACCAGCGACTCTGATCCAGCGCCCCCTCCCTCCTGGACACACACACACACACACACACACACACACACACACAGTGCTGCTGTCCTGAGCCCGCCTGGCAGCTTCTGTGCCCTCCTCCTCCTCCTCCTCCTCCTCCTCCTCTCCCTCCGGAATGATGGAGAGCCTGCTGGGAGGACCCAGATATGGTACAAGGCCGGGTCGCGCCAGGCCCGTGTAGCGCATCCATCAGGCCCCGGCGGCAGCCCAGGGGGGGGGGGCCCTGCCCCTCGCCACCCTCCGATGCGCCTTATCTGGCACAAATGTGTTTCTTCCCCCAAGGTTAAATGGATGAGTGAGGTTTAGGGGATGACAGCTCAGCTGCGCCGCAGAACAATAAATGAGGCAGGCAGAGGGAGGAGAGAGAGAGCAGGAAAAATGGCCCTCCGGCTCCACCGCTTTACCTGAGAGGAGGGGGCTCACCCACCCACCCACCCAGGGCTCTGGGGCTGCTGTGGGGCAGCAGACCTGGCTGCTCTCCCCCTCCCTCCGCCTGCTTTGATGGCAATCAACTGTCCTGTGGAGCCTCCCCCGGAAGAATCCTCCGGCTCAGCAGCCGCTTTCTGGCATGCAACCCGAGAAGGGAGCCTTCCTTCCGTGGCGTCCCTGGGGGCGAGGCAGGGCAGAGAAGCCCAGCGGTGGCAGGATCTGGATCATGGATGCCACCGATGGAACAAACGGGCAGGGTGGGGGGTGTGCTCGGATTCTCTGGGGGCTCCAACTGGAAGGAACGTTTGGACAACTCTTTGTCCCGGGTGGTGTATAAAGGTTCCTCCCTTGGGCCGGGGGTTGGACTAGATGACCTCTGAGCTCCCTTCCAACCTGCAGTTCTGTGAAAGGCATATATACACGCATACACACACACACACAAATATATGCTTGTCTGTGTCTATATGTGTGTATATTGTACACACACACAAACATATTGGGGCTCTCTGGGGCTGGCTGCTTCCTGCAGGCTTTTCATGAGCCAACTTCCCCCTTCACCAGTGCCAGAGGGGAGGGGGCTTTGTGGGGAGGACGAGGGGGGAGGACTGTGGGGTCCTTGGGGGCTTTCTGAGCTGACTTCTTTTCCTGCAGACGTTTCATGACGGAGCTAGGGAACAGCATCAGTGCTAGGAGCCAGTGGGGCTGGGGGGGAGGAGGAGGAGGAGGAGGAGGAGGAGGAGAAGGAGGAGGAAGAAGAGAAGGAGGAAGAGGAGGAGGAGGAGGAAGAGGGTGGAGGGGAGGAGGACAATAACTGTGGGGTAGAGTGGTAGAGGGGGAGGAGAAGTAGGGTAGAGGGGAATGATGGAGGGAAGAAGGAAAGTTGGAGGGGGGAGAAAGAAAGGATGCATGGAGGGTCGAAGAGGTACATTGGGTTTCTATTTTGGGGGGTTTTGTTGACAAGAGGAATGGCTGTGTTTATTGTTCAATGTTATATGGCCCCGGTTATGCACAGTATATATGTGACTGTACGAAAATGAAAATGGAAAATAAAAAACACATTTACAAGCAAAAAATAATAACAAAAACCGTGGGGTCCTTGGAATTTGCTTTTCTTCTTTTCCTGCAGACATTTCACGACCCAACTAGGCGACGTCATCAGTGCTGGTCCTATTCCCTACCCTGGTAAGGACGGTTTTGCTCCAGCCACACAGAAGCCACTGTGGGAATAAACTCTGCCAGCTGATCTGGCTCCCTTTGGTGCCCAGCCTGCTTTTTCTGGCTGAAGGGTGACCGGAAGGGAGGGAGGGAGGGAGGGAGTCCTAGCATCCCGATCGGCTTCTCTGGGCTCCTCCGAAAGATCCAGATTCGGTCCCGGGGCCTCTCCTTCCCCTGCAGAGAAGGCCCAAGTGCTTCGCCTCTTAAGCGGCTTTTCTCCCCAGATTCCCTTCCTGGCCTGAGGCTCTCGGGCGGGGAAAGCGGCTGGGCGCCTCTCTAGAGCCAAGCCGGCACGATGGAGGCTTGACGGGATCCCCCCCTGACCCTCGGACCCCCAAATAGGATTAAGGAAAGCTGCGAGGCTGCACCGCTCTCTTTAGCAGCTGATAAGGAGGGCATCCCAGGAGGAGAGAAAGGGGGAATAACAGGGCAAGAAGAATATCCATACAGAGTCTCCATCCTCCCGGTCATGGCTGACTCAAAGGCGCTTTTCCAAAAAGGCAACTGGACTTTCTTGGGGTTTTTTTCTTCTTCTTCTTGAAAATAGAATAGAATAGCGGAGTTGGAAGGGACCTTGGAGGTCTTCTAGTCCAACCCCCTGCCTAGGCAGGAAACCCTATACCATTTCAGACAAATGGCTATCCAACATCTTCTTAAAGGCTTCCAGTGTTGGGGCCTTCACAACTTCTGGAGGCAACTTCTGTTCCACTGATTGATTGTTCTCACTGTCAGGAAGTTTCTCCTCAGTTCTAAGTTGCTTCTCTCCTTGATTAGTTTCCACCCATTGCTTCTTGTTCTACCCTCAGGTGCCTTGGAGAATAGCTTGACTCCCTTCTCCTGAGATATTGGAACACTGCTGTCATGTCTCCCCTGGTCCTTCTTTTCATTAAACTAGACATCCCCTGTTCCTGCAACCGTTCTTCATATGTTTTAGTCTCCACTCCCCTAATCATCTTTGTTGCTCTTCTCTGCACTCTTTCTAGAGTTTCCACATCATTTTACATCGTGGCAAACAAAACTGGATGCAGAACTGCAAATGTGGCCTTACCAAGGCTTTACAAAGTGGTATTAACCCTTCCCGTGATCTTGATCCTGTGTTGTTTCGCTTTTCATCCAAAAAGTTCCTTCCTTCCTTTCTAACTGACTGGTGGGGAATGGACGGATTGATACCCTTTGCTCTCCTTTGGCCTTTGGGTCTCTGAGAGCCGGTGGTCAGCTTGTTAGTTCATTGGGTCCTTCGATCCATGTGGGTTACCAGCCCCACCTCATCCAAAGAGGAAGAGGGGAGCTGAATCAGGAAGAGGTCATCTGGTCTAGCCTGAAAGATGGGGGAATCACAATCGGAATAGAATCTGGAAGGGGCCTTGGAGGTCTTCTAGTCCAGCCCCCTGCTCAAACAGGAGAACCTAGACAATTTCACACAAACGGCTGTCCAGTCTCTTCTTAAAGACTTCCAAGTGTTGGAGCATCCACAACTTCTGGAGGCAACTTCTGTTCCACTGGTTAATTGTCCTCACTGTTGGGAAGTTTCTCCTGAATTCTAGGCTGCTTCTCTCCTTGATTAGGGAGGGATGGAATTTTATTTTAATTTATTGATTAAATGTATACCCCACCCATCTCACTTCCCAAAGCAACTGCGGGCAGCTAAGATCCCAGGGCACAATTCTCCTTGTTCTTAATCTTAGTGTGGCCCTCCAGCAGCCAGTGGAGCTGGTGGCAGACTCAGAGAGTGAGGAGGTTGGGGAGGAACCTGGGCCAGTCCTGCACTCTGGGGAAGGCTCTGATGAGGCAGAGAGGGGGCCAAGGTTGACTGACAGTTATCAGCTGCCTTCGGAGTTGGATATCAGTGGGGCAGAAGAACAGCTGGAGCCTTTTCCCGGTGTGCACATGTGCAGAGCTGTCAAGAGAAGGGATCAGCTAAAGAACAAGGGCCGACTTGGGAGTAAAGCCACAGGTGGACGGTGAATGGCCCCTCCCAGAGGGAATAAAGAGGAGCGAAAGGGGAGTGGAGTTTGCAGGAGGCAATTAGTTCAATTCATTAAGGTGAAGATCCTGACTTCTTGCAAGTAATTGCTGCTACAGCGTGGTGTTTGGAAGATATCGGCCTGGCAACTCTCCAAGCCTGATAAAAATCCGTGGTCGTGAAATCTCACGAAAGTCTGTTGGCCAGGACTTTGCTGGAGAGGAATTCTCTTTAACCTAAATAAGAGAGATGTTATCGGGATGAAGAATCGGCGTCACGGTTTTGGGAAGCCTAGGTCAGAACAATGTTTGCATCACACACACACACACACCTGTGGCCCCTGGATGTGTGTGTGTGTGTGCGTGTGCGTGTGGGTGGGTGGGTCTGGCCAGGAGGGATGGGGGCTTGCGCAATGGGAAGTCCACCATCGAACCTGCATGGCAAAATAAAAAGTAAAAACCTATCGTAGAATAAACAGAAAACATGGCAGGCTGTTTTCCACGGGTTTATAAGAACGGAGCGAGAAGATAATTTGCAAAATGCGGCGTTCAAGGAAAACTTTGTGCTTGCGGGGAAACCATTAAGGGGGGAACATTTGGCTGCAAAAAGCTTCTGCGGTTCTGCTCCAAGCCTTTTGCTTTGAAGAAAGCCGCCTTCTGCTCGGTTAAAGGGGTTGGAAGCCAGGCGTCTTTCTGGTTGTTCTGTAAATACCCCCCCATTTTGCAGGCTGCCTTCCAACTCTCTGGATTTGGAAACTGTCTTTTAATCCTTTCATAGGATGGAGCTCGACTTTTCTTCTCCCTGATCCTCCGATGCTTTGGAGCTACGGCAAGGCCAGAACCAGGAAACTGCGGAGGGAATTATTTGGAAACCTGTCAAGTCTCTTCATCAGAGATGACGGAAGGAAGAAGAGGAAAAAAAGAGGAAGAATCCTTGATCCCAGCAAGATCTGAGAATGTTTGACGTGATGTGTTGATGTTTAATGAATTTATAGGCCGCCCAATCCCGAAGGACTCCGGGCGGCTTACAACAATACATTTAAAAAATACAAAAGTTAAAAACAGAAAAGGAGAAAAGGAATCTACTGGCGGCTTCTGAATCCATTTCTAGTTCAGGGTGTGTAGAGGGTGCTTAATTCTTGACAACAACATGAGGACTAGTATCTCTTTTTTTTTGTATTCTCTTACATACAGTTACAGGGATACATTCACACAGTTGTTATTTTTATTTATCTTTATCACTTTTACATATTATTTTTTTTCCATATAAAAAGTTAAAACATACACTCTGGGATGCTTTGCTTATCATGCCATGCACCTATTTTTTTGTTATCACTGTCCTATTTTTCCTTCTTTTCGCCCTCCCTCCCATCTCTGCTTCCTTCCTTCCTTCCTCCCCCCCTTTCCCCTTCCTTCTTCCCTTGCTTCTCCCCTACTCCTCTCTTCCTTTCCTTTTCTGTCGTTGCGGTTATTTCTTCCCAGCTCTCAACTGGGGTATTTTCAGGATGATATTCCCACAAACCCAGTTATAATGTTATGCTTATTCTCTCCTTTTGGCTTCGGAGGCCATTCCTCTCTGGGAAACTGGCTGGGGAATTCGGGGAGTTGAAGTCCACAAGTCTTAAAGTAGCCAAGGCTGGACACCACTCCTCGACTGCTTTATCTTGCCGTTTTTACTCCGTTGTAAGACACCAAGTGGGACGCGGTGGCTCAATGGCTAAGACGCTGGGCTTGTCAATCAGAAAGGTCGGCAGTTCGGCGGTTCGAATCCCTAGCGCCGCGTAACAGGGTGAGCTCCCGTGACTTGTCCCAGCTTCTGCCAACCTAGCAGCTCAAAAGCACGTAAAAATGCAAGTAAAAAAATAGGAACCACCTTTTGTGGGAAGGGAACAGCGTTCCATGCGCCTTTGGCATTGAGTCATGCCGGCCACATGACCACGAAGACGTCTTCGGACAGTGCTGGCTCTTCGGCTTTGAAACAGAGAAGAGCACCGCCCCCTAGAGTTGGGAACGACTAGCATGTACTGTATGTGCGAGGAGAGCTTTTACCTTTTAAGGCACCTACAGCTGCCTCATGGTGAGATGGGCGGTATATACATTTAATAAGTCAATACATTGCTGGCATCTCTATGCTGCTCATCCGGCTGTCCCAGCTTCGTCTTCCTCCAAGTTTAGACAGCTATAGCCAATGGAGCTTCCTGCGCCAGGAGCAGTCTACCCCACTTCGGAGGGGCAGCAAAAAGGAAGGCGGGCTTCCAATCCTGGGGTGCCCGGCCAGCCCCCTCCCCTAGGGAAAGTGTGTGTGTGGGGGGGTGCGGCCTGGAAGCCACTCCTGGAGCCCCTGGGCTCCCCCCGCCCCCTCCTCCTCCTGGCCGTGGGGCCCGGCGTTGCCCTCGCTCAATGTCACTGGCGGAGCCCGTCAAGGCGAAGAGAGGTCCGCATCCGATAAGCGATCGGGCTGTCAGGCGCGCCGCCTCGCCGGCTCGTGATTTACTGCAGCGCCGCGAAGGGAGCACCGATTTTTCTTAATCTAAATTGAAAACTGCTCGAGTAGAAAAATAATTTCATTGCTGCATCTTCGCAGGAGGGGGGAAAGGGGGCACGGAGGAGGGGGGGAGGGAGGGAAGGGGGGCAGGAGTCCTGCCAGTTCCTTCGGGCCCGGAGCTCAGCATCCCCGCCTCTGGACTGGTAGCGACTGTCGGCGCTCTGCAAGCCACCCAGATGGGCAGGATCTGAATACGGAACAACAGAGTTGGAAGGGACCTTGGAGGCCTTCTAGTCCAACCCCCTGCTCAAGCAGGAGAACCTGTGGCATTTCAGACAAGTGGTTGTCCCTTCTCTTCTTGAACACCTCCAGGGTTGGAGCACCAGTGGTGGGTTTCAAATGTTTTTAGAACCTATTCTGTGGGTGTGGCCTATTTTGTGGGCGTGGCTTGGCAGTCATGTGACCCGGCGGGTATGGACAACTTGACATCACTCATGCACACTCAGTCACCACCACCCCAAGCCATGTGGCAAATTTTTGGGGGACTCCTATGAAAGGGGGGAGAGAGAGGGAACCCCCCCAAAAATAGACAACTGGAGGATTAAGGGCCGAAATTCGGGAGATCGGAGTCGACAGGACAGAGGGGGATCCAGGAGAAAACTCCTGAGCTTGCCGCTGCTGTCCGATGGATTGTTCCTCTGGATCTCTCCATGCTTCTCCATTCACCACCCCCACTCCCAGGTGTGGGACTTGACACCGAATTGGGCTCGGATAGTGCAGATGGGTGGGGGGAGGGAGCGATGGAGCTGCTTCCGAACGGGCGGGGGGAGTGAACGAGCGAGCGACAGGGGCAGGGCAGGCGTTCCGGAAGTTACTTCTGGATCCACCGGTCGAACCTCCTCTCACCGGATCGGTAAATTTCACCACCCGGTTCTCCCGAGCCGGTGCGAACCGGCAGAAACCCACCACTGTGGAGCACCTCCAACTTCTGGTGGCCAGCTGTTCCCCTGGTGAATTGTTCTCCCTGTCAGGAAATTCCTCCTTAGTTCCAGGTTGCTTCTCTCCTTGATTAGTTTCCACCCATTGCTTCTTTTTTTTTTATTTATATTAATTCTTCATTGTGTCATTGTTAGATTATTTCACAGCATAATTATTATATCATCATTTACTTTCTTCAATTAAGGCATAAGTATATCATTTTTCATTTCCAAAGGTTTTTTTTCCCCCTAGCCACCGATAAAACAAATCCCAGATCTTATAAAATTGTTCATCCTCTTGCTCTCTAATTTCAAATGTCAATTTACTCATTTCAGCACAGTCCATTATTTTTCGGATAACTTCTTCCTGTTTTGTCCTGCTCTTTGGCGCTTTGGAGAAAAGGCTGACCCTCTTTTTTTTCATCCAAGCCCCCCCAAATATTGGAAGACGGCTATCATGTATCCCTAGAATGCCCCACAGATTTTGCAGAGGGGGGGGCTCTAGAAGAGCTCCTGGGGAGATCCTTCCCCACGGGAACCAAAAGAGGGGGAGATCTCTGGTGGGGAGAGAGGAGAGGACTAGATTGGGGTTTATGAAGATTCTTTTTATTGGGGAAGGAGAATTTAAAGACATTTCATTGATGCTGAAATCAGTCCTCTTCACTGGAGGTCACTCCCCCCCCTTTCTACATTTGGGGCCTCTCCAGATGTGCTCGGGGGCTGCCAGAATTTTCAGCCCCCCCTTGGCTGAAGTGAGGGAGGGGGCAGTGGCTGAAAGACTACAATTTGTCGGCTGTGACCAGGGGGGCATTTGCCCAGGTTCGCCTGGTGCACCAATTGTGTCCCTACCTGAACCGGGAGTCTCTCACAACAGTCACTCACACCCTTGTGACCTCAAGACTGGACTACTGCAATGCGCTTTACATGGGGCAGCCCTCAAAGAGCATTCGGAGACTTCAGCTTGTCCAGAATGCAGCCGTGCGAGCGATCGTGGGTGCACCTCGGTTCACCCACGTCACACCTATCCTCCGTGAGCTGCACTGGCTGCCTATCGGTCTCCGGATACGCTTCAAGGCACTAGTCGTCACTTATAAAGCCCTTCATGGTATTGGACCTGGGTACTTGAGAGACCGCCTGCTGCCAATTACCTCCCAAAGACCCATTAGATCACACAGATTAGGCCTCCTCCGAATTCCATCGACCGGCCAATGCCGGCTGTCAACCACCCGGCGGAGGGCCTTCTCTGTGGCTGCTCCGGCCCTCTGGAACGATCTCCCCGTGGAGATTCGGACCCTCACCACCCTTCAGGCTTTCCGTTTTGCCGTTAAGACCTGGCTGTTCCAGCAGGCCTGGGGCTGCCGAGTTCCATCCCCTCTCGAACTGGAGTGCTAGTTGAGATCTTTTTAAACTGTTGTGTATTGTTGTTTGTGTTTGTTCTTTCCTTTTGTGTGATGTCCCTTCCCTTCAGGTTTGTGAGCCGCCCTGAGTCCCTCAGGAATAGGGCAGCATACAAGTTGAATAAACCTCTAAACCCTCTACATGCTGATGAAAGGATGGGAGATTGCCCACTTGTGCTCCGGATGGATGCTCATCGGGAAACAGGGGCTTTCTGCAGGTTGGAGGAGCTGGAGGGGGGGGGGCATCGTGGAAAGCCATCAGCCCCCTCCTCCCAACCGTGACGGAGCCTTTTCTAGGGCATTAACCTCACTTTCTAATCCAGGGATTTAACAATCTTAAGGCTATTAGAGATCTTCAGAACTCCACATTTCCAAAGCCACCTGGTCATTTTGCCTTCATTCTAGAATGAAAGAAATGTTATCCCTAAGCTTAAGAATGTGGGGAACCTGAAACAAATGGCAAAAGGCTAAATCGGTCTTTAATCTAAGAAGGTGTTGAATTAAGGGGGACATGATAGCAGTCTTCCAGTGTTTGGGGGGGGCTGCCACGAAGACGAGGGGGTCAACCTATCCTCCAAAGAGCCAAGGTGGCGCAGTGGTTAAATGCAGCACTGCAGGCTACTGCTAGATCAGCAGTTCAGCGGTTCAAATCTCACCAGCTCAGGGTTGACTCAGCCTTCCATCCTTCGGAGGTGGTAAAATGAGGACCCAGACTGTGGGGGCAATATGCTGACTCTCTGTAAACCGCTTAGAGAGGGCTGAAATAGTCTACTGCTATTGCTATTGCTATTGCTGAAGGCAGGACGAGAAACAAGGGATGGAAACTAACCAGGAAGAGAAGTAACGTGGGATTAAGGAGAAATGACAGTGAGGACAATGAACCAGCGGAACAGCCTGCCACCAGAAGTTGTGGGTGCTCCATCCCTGGAAGTTTTTAAAGAAGAGATCGGATAACCATTTATCCAGAATGAGGTGGGGTCTCCTCGCAAAGGTGCTGTTTTTCAAGAGGCAACTGGACTTTCTTGTTTTTTCTTTAAATACGTTTCTCTTCTCATCCAAAAAGCTTCTTCAGCTCTGACAGGAGAGTGAGGAATGGAAGGATTTATACTCCTTGCAGACAGTTGCATATAAATGAATGAGGTCCAGCCCCCATCTATGTTTGAGTGCATGGTGTGTTGTTTTAAATCTGTTTTTTGTTTTCCCCTATATTTTATTTTATTTTACTCTTGCATTTGTTAGCCGCCCAGAGTCCTACGGGATTGGGGGGCATATAAATTTATTAAATTGCAATTACAATTAAATCCTTCCCTTCCCCACCATCCAGTCAGAGCTGAAGAAGCTTCTTGGATGAGAAGCAAAACTTCTTCAAAGAAAAACCAGAAAGTCCAGTTGCCTCTTGAAGAAAAAGCCCCTTTGGGGAGAACCATGGATGGTGGAAAATCTCCATAGACATAGCAATAGCAATAGCAATAGCAATAGCAATAGCAATAGCAATAGCAATAGCAATAGCAGTTAGACTTATATGCCGCTTCATAGGGCTTTCAGCCCTCTCTAAGCGGTTTACAGAGTCAGCATATCGCCCCCAACAACAATCCGGGTCCTCATTTCACCCACCTCGGAAGGATGGAAGGCTGAGTCAACCCTGAGCCGGTGAGATTTGAACAGCCGAACTTCAGAACTGCAGTCAGCTGAAGTAGCCTGCAGTGCTGCATTTAACCACTGCGCCACCTAGGTCTCCTGTTTGAGCAGAGGGCTGGACTAGAAGACCTCCAAGGTCCCTTCCAGCTCTGTTATTCTAGGCTATTCCAGGTTAAATTAAGGGAGCAATATTATTTTGGGCTGTGAGATTTTTGGAAAAAAATTATATAAATTCATGGCAACTAAATTGTTTAGTCTACCATAAGGGAAATGTGAGACTTTTATGATTTCTGAAATTGGACACTAGAGGAGACTACGGAACCCAGACATAAAAGAGGAAGCAAAAAACAGAGACAAATCGGCCTCTTCTCTTTTGTCAGCACTGAGACAAAATGACAGAAAATGGGATGGCATCTGAGACATCCCAGCAGGTATTTGAAGAATGGGGACAGAATCTGCACCTACAATGTCAGCAATGCTGTCAGCTAACCTAGATAAGTTACGTCCAACAGATGTTGAGGAAGAAATGACAGGTGTGAAGGAGACTTCTTTGGAAGATTTACTGGATAAAGAGCCGGAACAACCTCATCTAGTGCGAAATATATATATTTTAAAAAGTAAACAAATGGTTGAAATACTGGAACATAAAAAAAAATATGGATTATAAGACAGAGTTGGCAGTTCTACAAATGACAAGCCCAGAAAATGATCAGGATATCATGACTCTTTATCAGTTGTACAAAAGAGGTTTGCAAAAGGCTCAAATAAGACTCTTAGACGAGAAAAGAGAAAGCTGAAGAGAGATCAAGTCCTGATATCATCGTTATGAATGAAAGATTTGAGATTGCTAGAAATAAAAGGAGAGAATATAGAGCTGGCTTATTTGACCACAGTCAATTCAAGGCACGATTCTACAAAGTTCTTTTTACTGGTAGCATAAGTAAAATGTTGATGGTTTATGGATTTGTGTATAAGATAAGAGATGAGTTATGGGGAGAAGATTATATGTAACCTTATACAAGTAGTCCTCGACTTACAACAGTGATCATTCAAGTTACAACAGCACTGAAAAAAAGGGACTTATAACCATTTTTCACATGTATGACTGCAGCGTCTCCTTTTTAAAAAGAAATCTCAGTATTCTTTTTTACAAAAAAAAAAACCCACCTTCTCTGAGACAATCAGCTGAAAGACATTTTTTGGGGAAATCAAAATATATTGCTCTTTTTCCCCCCTGAAAGCCTTCAGCTCCCTGGGTGGAGGCATCCTGTCTGGATTGAAGGGGCAACATCTGGAGGAGCCTGGATGGGGGAGGGGGCAGGAGTGGAGTTTCATTCCTGTCTCATCTGCAGAGATGGGAAAAGAAGTTCGGCACCGCTTCCTCGCCCACCAGGGATGAAATCACAATGCATGACAATCTAAGGGGAACCCACAGTTGTGAGGAAACGACACAACATCTGGAAGGGCCTCCCTCATTCTTGTCTAAGGAAGTGACAAGGTTGTCGGGAGGCTCATCAGGCCTCCATCCGTTGGTCATCAAAGCCCATGCAGATCACATGGGCACACATGACAATACACACACACACACAACACCACTCACTACAGCATGGCCAACCACTCCTGTGCTCCTTATGGGACTCTGTATCTGGCAGAGTCCCTGCAGCAGGTTCAGGAAACCAAGACGGTTTGCAAATATGAAAGTATATATTTGGGGGAGAGGGGGTAAGGCTGCATTTAACACAGGGCTCCCCAAACTTGGCAACTTTAAGACTTGTGGACTTCAACTCCCAGTTGAATTCTGTGAGTTGAAGGCCACAAGTCTTTAAGTAGCCAAGTCTGAAGACCTCTGATTTAACAGACTAACACAGTGGTTCCCAAACTTGGCAACTTTTAAGACTTGTGGACTTCAACTCCTAGAATCCTCCAGCCAGCTCTGCTGGATCTTCATCTTCAAGTTGCCAAGGTTGAGAAAGACTGCTTTATAACATTTATAAAGCAGAGTTACACCAAACCCCTTCCGCCCACCATGAAAGCAGGAACCCCCACTAGTGGGCGGTAGGGACCAGGTTGATTACCACTGTTCTAAGTCAACCATCCAGCAGAGCAAGACTGAATTCTGCCGACAGAAGCACCCAGAAGGCACGAGAAAGGCCTTTGAGAAGAGCCCACCCCTGCCCCCCCCCACCGGTGCCAGCAGGAGACCCACAAGGAAGGGCCTCAGACCTTTCATGCATTCAATCCACACTGGCGGAGGCCCTCGGAAGCCTCCAGCAGCCAAGATCGTAATTGGGGGAAGCGAGCCAATTCCGGGCACATTTGCTGAGCTGGTAACGGCGTGTTCATTGAGCTGCATCCCTCCGAAAGCCACCAAATTAGAGGAATTCTGCTCCTCTTTAATTTGAAAGTCACCTCTGGGAAATCTCCCGTGGCTTCGGCGGTGATTTCCCCGCAGGCTGGCTCCAGGGAGGAACCTTTAATTCAGATTGTCACACTTTGTGGAGCTTTAAATCAAGGCAGAGGACCCGTCAATCAAAGCCTCGTTTCTGGAAGGGGAAACGCCAAGCTTGGAGAGGCCGTTATGCGGGTCGCCCTCGACAGGTGACCAGAATGGAGTCCATGGCTAAGGGGAAGCCGTTGTTAAGTGAGCCTCTGCCCCATTTTACCACCTTTCTGGCCGCAGTCGTTAAGTGAACCACTGCAGTTAGTAACACGGTTGGTACGCGGATCAGGCTTCCCCATTGGCCCTGCTTGTCAGAAGGTCCCACAAGGGGAATAGTGACCCCAGGACACAGCAACCGTCATAAATACGAGTCAGTGGCCAAATGTCTGAATTTTGATCACATGACCATGGGGGGGTGTTGCTGCAATGGTCATAAGTGTGAAAAACAGTCATGATTCAGTTTTTCAGTGACTTCAAACAGTCACTAAATCAATCCATTAATTTCGGATTCCTTTTGAGGAGGGATTAACAGAGTTGGAAGGGACCTTGTAGGTCATGTAGTCCAGCCCCCCCCGCCCAATAGGAGACCCTACACCATTTCTGACAGATGGCAGTCCAGTCTCTTCTTGAAAGCCTCCAGGGATGAAGCTCCCACAACTTCTGAAGGCAACTTCTCTTCCATGGGTTGATGGTTCTCCCTGTCAGAAAATTCCTCCTTATTTCCAGGTTGAACCTCTCCTTGGTTAGTTTCCATCCATTGTTCCTTGTCTGGCCTTCGGGGGCTTTGGAGAATAGCTTGCCCCCTTCCTCCTCTCGTGGCAGCCCCTCCAATATTGGAAGATGCTCTCCTGTCTCCCCTGGTCCTTCTCTTCCCTAGACTAGCCAGGCCCAGTTCCTGCAACCGTTCTTCCTATGTTTCAGCCTCCAGTCCCCTAATCCTCTTCGTTGCTCTTCTCTGCGCTCTTTCTAGAGTCTCCACATCTTTTTTATAGTGTGGTGACCAGAACTGGATGCAGTAATCTAGGTGTGGCCTTACTAAGGCTATATAGGGTGGCATTAATATCCCACTTGATCTTGATTGTATCCCTTTGTTAATGCAATTTAGGATTGCATTAACAATGGCTTTCTTGGCTGCCGGCCGCACACTGCCGGCTCCTATTTAAGGGGTTGTTCCCCCTTCTACCTGTTTACTTGTGTGTAAATGCCACCTAAGCGAGCTGCACCTATTTCTGGGCCCCGGAAGGAGCAGGACTGCTGAGTTAGTTTATTTATTCATTCACTGTGTTTGTCTTGGATGCTGTGACGGATGAATAAAGATGCTTAATTACTTTTGTGCTCCGTCCCCAGTTTGAAAATGCACACATATCAGCAAGCTGCAAAAATGCCCCTCGTACAGTTGCAGAAAGTTAATCGTCTTTTATGCCTGGGCAGGTTTTCAAACGTCTAACTTTGAGGCTGTGCTTTGCTGATATTAAATAGCTTTGCTGGCAGAAGTTCTGCAGATTTTCACCGGGATCCTGCCTTGGGGGAGGAGCGGGGGGTGACCTAGTCGACTTGTTTGACACCCCTCCTCCATAAAAACTGAACTGGAGCTCTGGAGAAGCCCTAATCTATGAGGTTGATCAATATGCTGGAGTCAACCTCCCAGATCTGAGCAGAATTCTCCTAAATAAAAACAACAAGCTGCTTTATCTGAGCACCGATCTATAATTCTCCGAGAGATTCGGGCATGTTATTAATCATCAATCATTAATTCCGAATGTTGTGTAAATCTGTGAGTTTGGTTCCCTCCGGCGGCGTCATGATTTGGTGGTCTTAACAAAACCCACAGGGAAAAACCTCTTTAGGGATGGGAAAAGAGCCAAGGTGGCGCAGTGGTTAAATGCAGCACTGCAGGCTACTGCTAGATCAGCAGGTCAGCGGTTCAAATCTCACCGGCTCAGGGTTGACTCAGCCTTCCATCCTTCCGAGGTGGGTAAAATGAGGACCCAGATTGTTGGGGGCAATATGCTGACTCTCTGTAAACCGCTTAGAGAGGCCTGAAAGGCCTATGAAGCGGTATATAAGTCTACTGCTATTGCTATTGCTAAATGCTAAAGTTAAGCATTTAACGGAGATGGGACAGCTAAGGGGTGGCATGAAGGACCTCGGATGATCCCAGGAGCTGAGATGCTGCCCCAAATCATGGGATGGAGGCTCCTGCGTCACGAGGCCACATGGGGAAAACAGACAAAGGGTATCAGAGGATATTTGCAGCTCAGGGTTGAATTGTGGGGTCCTGGGTGCTCTCTGAGATTGGTAGGGGGTTTCAGGACCCAACTAGGTAACATCCATCGGTGCTAGAAGGGAGGGGGATTGTGGAGAGGAGAAGAAAGGAGAGGAGGGAGAGGAGGAGGAGAAAGAGGAGGTGGAGGAATGTGGGGTCCTTGGAGCCTCTCGGCGGTTCAAATCTCACCGGCTCAAGGTTGACTCAGCCTTCCGTCCTTCCGAGGTGGGTAAAATGAGGACCCGGATTGTTGTTGGGGGCGATATGCTGACTCTGTAAACAGCTTAGAGAGGGCTGAAAGCCCTATGAAGCGGTATATAAGTCTAACTGCTATTGCTATTGCTATTGTCTGTGTAGTGGAAGTGTTGGGGTGAAGAGAGAGGGAGAGAGGGAGAGAAAGAGAGACAAAGTCACAGGAAGGCTGAAAGAAAGAAGAAAAGGAAGGGAGGAAGGAGGGAAGGAGGAAACGAGAAGGGAATGAGAAAGGAATAAGAGGAAGGGAGGAAGAGAGCCGAGGTGGCACAGTGGTTAGGGTGCTTTGGCTGTTCAAATCCCACCAGGCTCAAGGTTGACTCAGCCTTCCATCCTTCCGAGGTGGGTGAAATGAGGACCCGGATTGTTGTTGGGGGCAAATATGCTGACTCTGTAAACCGCTTAGAGAGGGCTGAAAGCCCCATGAAGCGGTATATAAGTCTAACTGCTATTGCTATTGCTCTGAGCTGGGAGGAGGAGGACTGCAAAGTCTTTTGTGCTCTCTGAGCTTGGCTGTTTCCTTGCAGGCGTCTCATGACCCAACTAGGGAACATCATCAGTGCTAGAAAGGGGTGGGATTTGTGGAGTGGGGAAGGAAGGAGAAGCCACCAAGGACTCCTGTTGAGGAAAGGATTCCAGAAACATTACCCGCAATGACTTCCTTTGCTCATGTCTATGTTATACTTGTTATCTTCTACATGTTTGACAAGCAAACAAATAAATAAAATAAATTAATAGCTGCAGTCAAGTCGAGGCGGAATCACAGAAATTGAAAGATGCCCCATTTGGTGGCGGGGGGGAGGGGGTCCTCTCTTTCTCCCTGCCATTCTGCACCAGGATAAGAAGCCACGGGGGTGTCCCCCCCCAAGAAAAAAAGCCTTTTAGTTAGCACCTGTCTTCCCTTCGACACCCACCCCATGCAGCCAGGTGTCGTCCCCCCCCCGCCTTTTGTCAACAGTGTTCTTTTAAACGCCTTTCTATCTCACGACACCCCCTCCCCCCAAAAAAAGGTTTTTTTAACGCCCGATATTATCCGCAGCTCTTCTCCCCCCCCCCCGCGACATTTTACGGGACCTCCGCTTCGTAGAAGGCAGGCGAGCGCTGATCTGCACCGAGGGGGCGGCTGTCGAACTCTCCCATTAACGGAGACCCCGACCCTATTAGCAATTAAAGCACTGCCCCCCCCACCTCCCTTCTAGCCGCCAACTCCAGAAAGGCCCCCGGCAGTTTGCATTTTCCTCTTCAGTCATTTCCACCCTTCGGGGGACAATTAGGGAGGGGGGGTTTCTCCTCTCTCGGTGCACGGAGGGACCCCGGAGGGGGGGGGCTCCCCGACTCCTCCGGTCCCTGCTGGGCTGCCTGATTTCTCCGCCATAAAATCCCCGAAATGTGCCCGAAACTCCACGCCGGCTCTAATGGACCTTGGCTGCGTTAAAGGCGTGGATGGCCGGCTCTGCTTGCGTTGGTGCGTGTGTGTGTGTGTGTGTTTGTGTGTAGAATGTAGTCAAGGTCCATTACGGCTGCCGCCGATGGAAATCTGCCGACATTAGTGTGGTTTTATCATGGATAAATCAGGCTGAGAGAGAGAGAGAGAGAGAGAGAGGGAGAGAGGGAGAGAGGGGGGAGGAAAATAGATCCCATCGGGCGTGAGGAGGAATATATATCAGGTCGCTGTATGGATTGGGCTGTCGGGTGGGCTGCGTTTTGAAAGGCGCCGGCGTGATTTCTTTGGGAGGGTGGGAGAGGGTGGGGAAGGAAGGAAGGAGAGGGAAAAAAGGGAGGGAGGAAGAAGAGAAGGAAGGAGGGAGAGGGAGGAAGGAAAGGAAGGGAGGAGAGGGAAAAAAGGGAGGGAGGGAGGAGAGGGAGGGAGGGAGGAAGAAGAAGAGAAGGAGGGAGGGAGAGGGAGGAAGGAAAGGAAGGAAGGAAGGAGAGGGGAAAAAGGGAGGGAGGCAGGAAGAAGAGAAGGAAGGAGGGAGGGAGAGGGAGGAAGGAAAGGAAGGAAGGAAGGAGTGGGGGGAAAAGGGAGGGAGGAAGAGGGAGGGAGGAAGAAAGAAGAGAAGGAAGGAGGGAGAGGGAGGAAGGAAAGGAAGGGAGGAGAAAAAGGGAGGGAGGAGAGAGGGAGGAAGAAGAGAAGGAAGGAGGGAGGGATAGGGAGGAAGGAAAGGAAGGAAAGAAGGAAGGAGAGGAGGAAAAAGGGAGGAAGGAGAGGGAGGGAGGAAGAAAGAAGAGAAGGAAGGAGGGAGAGGGAGGAAGGAAAGGAAGGGAGGAGAGGGAAAGAAGGGAGGGAAGGCAGGAGGGAGGAAGGAAGGAAGGGGATTTTGCTTGCTTAGGGCCATTTTCCTTCCTTCCTTCCTTCCTCTTCAAAATCAACATTCCTTTTCTTGCCACCTCCCCTCCCTCCCTCCCCACCCCATCTGTCTCTCCTTCCCTCTCCCTCCCTCCCTCCTTCTGCCTGTTCCTTCCTTCCTTCTCCTCCTGGGCAGAGGAGCGATTGTGCCTGGGGGGCTCCGTCCAAAGTCTTCCTAGGGAAGAAGAGGCTCCTCTCAGAAGGGAACCAGAAGGAGACAAGGGGGGGGGGCTTCTGCCGAGGGGGCTCCTCCTGGCTCTGGCCCTGCTCCAGGGGGAGGGGGACCCCCATATCCCATTCTCCTCGCAAAGGAAGGAGCGGGCAGGGAGGGGAGGGGGTGGGGAGGGGTGACATGAAAGGAAGAAGCCAGAGGGGAGAGCGGGGGAGACCCCAAAGACCCAGAGAGCCACGGGGAGATCCCAGGGGTGCAGACGTGAACCCCCTTGGCCAGAGAGCCCACCTGAGCAGGGCGGGAGGGGCTTTGGGGCAGGAGGACCGTTCCATTCTCTGCGGTTGAAGGGGGGGGATCCGGGTGAACTGCAGCCCGGCGGGTTTTCTGCCTCTTGTTGCCCCCCTCAATTCGGTCTGAGATTTCTTTCTTTCCCGCTATTATCCAGCCTGATTAACTCAACTAGGCCTGTCAACTTTTATTCCGCGGACTGGACAGATCTAGAAGGGAGCCTGTTAAAATGCATGAGTCTCTATCGCCTTCCTCTTTTCTGGCAGCACCCTGAAATACAGAAGGGAGGGAGGGAGGGAGGGAGGGAGGGGAGGAAGGAAGGAAGGAAGGAAGGAAGGAAGGAAGGAAGAAATGGAGGAAGGAAAGAAGGGTGGAAGGGAGAGAAAAGAAGGGAGGAGAGGAGGAAATGAGGAAGGGAGAAAAGAGTAGGAAGTGAGTGAGAGGGGAAGGAAGGGAGAGGGAGGGGAAGAAGGAAGAAATGGAGGAAGGAAAGAAGGGAGGAAGGGAGGAGAGGAGGGAGTGAGGAAGGGAGAAAAGAGTAGGAAGTGAGTGAGAAGGGAAGGAAGGAAGGAAGAAATGGAGGAAGGGAAGAAGGGAGGGAGAGAAAAGAAGGGAGGAGAAGAGGAAATGAGGAATGGAAAAAGAATAGAAAGTGAGAGGGGAAGGAAGGAAGGAAGAAATGAAGGAAAGGCAGGAAGGAAGAGAAAAGAAGGGAGGAGAGGAAGGAATGAGGAAGGGAGAAGGGAGGTAGGGAAAAAAAAAGAAGGGAGGAGAGAAGGGAATGAGGAAGGGAAAAAGAGTAGGAAGTGAGAGGGGAAGGAAGGGAGAATGGAGGAAGGAAAGAAAGGAGAAAAGGAGAGAAAAGGGAGGGAGGGAAGGGAAGAAGGGAAAGGGAGCGTCTCTCCACATTGCTGGCGACCCCTGCCAACCCGCTCTGAGCCCAAGGAGGGGAGGGAGCAAAGTGGGGCTGAGGCTGAAGTGGGCTGGGGGAGGTGATGAGCCCTCCCTGGGGAGAGCATCCAAAGGGCAAAAGGCCCCCTCATCTCCCTTTCAAAGCCGAAGAGCCGGCGCTGTCCGAAGACGTCTCCGTGGTCATGTGGCCGGCATGACTCAACGCCCGAAGGTGCACGGAACGCTGCTCCCTTCCCACCAAAGGTGGTTCCTATTTTTTCTACTTGCATTTTTTACCTGCTTTCGAACTGCTAGGTTGGCAGAAGCTGGGACAAGTAATGGGAGCTCACTCTGTTATGCGGCGCTGGGGATTCGAACTGCCAAACTGCCAACCTTTCTGATCAACAAGCCTCTTATCCCCTGAGCCACCACGTCCCTTGTCGTAACTTTAAACGGTCACTAAATCAATGGTCGTAAGTCAAAGCCTTCCTGCCGTGTCTGTTGACTGTAGAGCCCACCTGGGCCCGGGAGGAATCCCCTGTGCGGTGGGTGGGGGGCTGAGAGGGAGGGGCCGGCTCAGAGTCCCCGGGAGATGCCCAAACCTCTTAAGCCAGCGCTTCCCCACCGCACCCCCCACTGTCTCTGGGGCAGAGGGGCAGGGACTGACCCAAAGCCCTCCAAGGGGCACCTGGGACCATGGGGGGCGTGGGGGGGGCAGAAACGGGTTCTGGCTATTCCAGCCCCTTCCCCTGCTTTGCAACAAGGACCCTGCCCAGATTTCTACCAGCGTTTGTAACGACCATCCATCCTCCCATCTTTAGTAAACATCCCCTCGCGCTGCTCCAATTTCATTCTTGCTTTTTTTAAAAATCCCCCTTTATTGAAATCTAATTTATGTCGAGTTATTTGCATTTCGTGCAGTTTCATTAAGCGGCGCTTCCCCCCCCCCCCCATAAAGCATCTTCGGAACATTATTGGGCTTAAAGGGGAAGAGCTGGGGAGATGGAAATAATTGCCACGGCAGGAAATCCATTCGAAATCCCTTTTCCCATGGGGGTGGGGGAGAGAAACAGTTTTGGGCTGCAGCTTCCGAGGGGGGAGTTACGCCCAGTCCCTCGCACCATGGTTCACCTCTGCGTCGGACTACTGCAGGGGTGAAATCCTACCGGTTCAGGCCGGTTCCACCCGAACCAGGTGCAAAAAATGCTTAGCAAAGTTAAAAAAAAAGTTCTGATGATCAGCTGTGCTGCACGATGGGAGGAACTGGGGGGGGGGGTTAACTTTTTTTTTTAGCATTTGGGGTCCGTTTTTCCCCCCAGGAGGTTTCCCTGTGGCCCGCTAGGCCAAAAATGGGGGTGGGGTGGGTGCTCTCTCCCCCACTTCCTCCTCTTCCTCTTCCTCCTTTTGTACCTCCTCCTGTTCCTCCCCTCTAAAACCCCTCTCCCTTCTAGCCCTGATGATGTTCTCTAGTTGGGCCATGAAATGTCTGCAAGAAAACCACCAAACTTGGAGAGCACCAAGGCCCCCACACTCCTCCTCCTCTCCTCCTCCTCCTCCTCCTCCTCCTCCTCCTCCTCCTCCTCCTCCTCCTCCTCCTCCTCCTCCTCCTCCTCCTCTCTGCAAACTCCCATCCCTTCCAGCACTGATGATGTCTGCTAGTTGGGTCATGAAACGCCTTCCAGAAAACATCCAAGCGCAAGAGAGCCTCGAGGTTCCCGCAGTCATCCTCCCCCCCCCTCCTCCTCCTCCTGTTTGCAATAAGCTGGGTGGGGCGGGGGGGGGGCCTTCTGTCAGAAAATTACAGATGCTTTTAATTTGGGGCTCTCTTTCAGGCAGACCCCCACCGAGATAACTCCGCAGGCCCGCCTTTGTTGCGGGGAGTTGTTGCGAGGATGTGCTACAGGCGTTGTGCGGCGCTCCAGACAATGCGCTTTTCATAGCGAACTCTCTGGGCTCACAATGAAGTTCTGCTTATCGTCGGATTAGATTTGGCTGCAAATGAAATTCATTTATCAGGCCTTTTGTTAGCGGCTGTGCTGCTCTTGCCTTGAACGGTGGGCGAAGCCGGGAGAAACCTCGCTTGCTCCAACCTGGGAGAGGGACGGCAAAGAAATTTGATCCATAAATATACCGTGTTTCCCCCCAATATAAGACAGGGTCTTATTTTCTTTTGACCCCCTGAAATAAGCGCTTGGCCTTGTTTTCGGGGAGGTCTTGTTGAGGCCCCCATAACCTCAGCCTGCGGCCCCTGGATCAGCTGAGCCCGAGAGGGCCAGAAGTTCCGTCTCTCTTTCTGACACACTCTTGCCGGCATTAGTGACGCTGGGCCTGCTGCTCTTTTTGCGACGGCCACTAAGAGAAGAGGCGCGGGAGGTAGGGTTTGTGGGGGCGGCCTCCAGGGGGCTCTTCCGTGTGGGGCAGAAATGGGCTGCTAATTTCTTTTTTTTAATATATATATAGAATTTTTTTTTATTTTCCATTTTCATAGCATATAATCACACGTATACTATTACATAGTCAATATCCTGTTGTATTATTAAGTAATTACATCAATTCATCTTACCATCAACTACCAAAGGGGGGAAAAAAAACCAGTTATTGGCTCTTCTGCTCTCCATACACCATATTTATACCTTATACCAGTGGTCTCCAACCTTGGCAACTTTAAGACTTGTGGACTTCAACTCCCAGAGTTCCTCAGCCAGCTTTGCTGGCTGAGGAACTCTGGGAGTTGAAGTCCACAGGTCTTAAAGTTGCCAAGGTTGGAGACCACTGCCTTATACGACACTTTCTTCCCCTTCTCTCCTCCCCCTTTCTACATCCTTTCCTCCCTCCATCCTTTTCTACTCTACTTCCCCTTCCTTTCTCCTTCTCCTTTCTCCCCTTACCACTCCTCCGTATCCTCCTCATCTTCCCCCTTCACCCGCTTCACTTAACAACCGTGCAACTAACTTAACAACTGCTGTGATTCACTTAACAACCGTGGCAAGAAAGGGCATGAGAGGGTCTCGCTTAGCAGCAGAATTTTTGGGCACAGTTGTGGTCGTAAGACGAGGACCTCCCCCCCCCTGAATAAAAATGCAAAGCCCTTTGCTGTAGCTGTTTCTGCAGGAGAAGCAAGCAGGGCAGCGACCTCAGCGGCTGGCAGAAGGAAGCCTTGCTGGGCAAAGGGTTCAACCATGGCAGAAGTCAGGCCGCCTCCAAGCACCACCGCAGCTGCAGCTCCGGATCCTGCCAGCCTCCAAACTCCATTAAAGGAGAAGATTTGTGGCTCGGGGTTCAACTGAGGGGTCCCTGGTGGCCTCTGAACTTGTTTTCTTGCAGAACCAAAGGCGCTTTTTTCAGGAGGCAACTGGACTTTCTTGTTTTTTCATTTGAAGACGTTTCACTTCTCATCCCAGAAGCTTCTTCAGCTCTGCCTTGGCGGTGGGGAAGGGAAGGGTTTATGCTCCTTGCAGACAGCTGGTCATTTGCATCCTTTTAGAGGGTCATTGAGGCCACTTAGAGGTCTACCTGTGTCCTTAGAGTCACCTGAGTGGTGCAAATGGTTCCTGTAGTCTGCAATTTTTCCCCCTCTGGAGATCCATTCCTACTCACACCCCCATTCCAAGGGTCTTCATCCCAAATTGCATAGCTAAAACGTCTGTAGAGATTGTGCTGAGACTCTTAGACTTTTTCTTGCAGATATGGAAGCAACTAGGAAGCATCCATGTTCCATGCTTCCCCAGGCTAGGGATGATGGGTTCTTGAGTTGCAGAAATGGCCTTCCTTTCTGGTTTTGGGGCAACGCAGGAGAACCCCTGGCACACAGCTTGCGTTTATGCCCTGGCCTGGATCCTACAAGGAGAAATGCTAGGCCTATTCCTATTCCATCCTTCTCTTCTGTTCTAGTCCATCCTGTTCTTAATAAGCTGCAATGAAGAGAGAGGAGAAGGAGAAAGGAAGGGGAAGTAGAGTAGGAAAGGATGATGGAGGGAAGAAAGGAGGTAGGAGAGAGGTAGAAGAAAGAGGTGTATGGAGAGCAGAAGAGCTAATATGTTAAGTATACTGATATGGAAGCATAAATACCATCAACATAGAATGGAGTTTGCTCAGAAGCTGAAATACACCAATGAGAGGAAGAGTGGGAAGCAGAGGAGAGAAGAAAGATAGGAAGAGAGGGATAGGAGAGAGGGTAAGGGGGGAAGATGAGGAGGATAAGGACGAGTGGAATGAAGAGAGAGGAGAAGGAGAAAGGAAGGGGAAGTAGAGTAGGAAAGAATGATGGAGGGAAGAAAGGAGGCAGGAAAGAGGTAGAAGAAAGAGGAGAGCAGAAGAGCTAATAATGGGTTTTTATCTTTCTGGGCGTTGATGACAAGAGGAACTGATGTAATTACTACTTAATACAATAGGATATTGACTATGTAATAGTATACATGCAATTGTATGTTATGAAAGTGGAAAATAAAAAAAAGTATATTTGAAAAATAAGCTGCAGTTTCTCAAGATATAAATTTATTGGGGCAGGAAGAACACCCCCCAAAATCCCACCCTCCATCCTCTCCCACCCACCCACCCGCTGAGCACCCGCCCTGTCAAATCTCTCCTGCGCAGCAAATCGGCGGACTACCCAAAGCCCCGCTGCGCTCCTATTGCCGTATTTACGGGCGGCTCTTGGCGGAGGCGCCCTCCCAGCGGCGCCGACGCGCTTTACGGCGGAAGGTCCGTCCTGGCTGCCTCCGAGGGGTGGGGAGGAGAAGAAGAGCGCTTTACGGCAACGCGCGCGACCTTTCGCGACAGCCGGCGGCGGGAGCGGCGGCCATGGACGTGGGGGAGCTGCTCAGCTACCAGGTGAGGCGGGGAGGGGGAGGGTGACGGGGGTGGGGGTCCTGCCCGCTTTTGGAAGGGTTTGGGGTGTCCGTCCCAGAGCGGGGATGCTGGTTGTTGTCGTCGTTGTTGTAACCCCCCTTCTGCCGGCGGGGCTGATGGGAGTTGTAGTTCCCGCCAGGCAGCCGGTGGGACTCCCCGCCACTTGAAATGGTGCTGCGGGTGTGGGGGAGCTGGAGCGCGGGTGGGGGTGGGGATGGAGGTGGTGGAATGAAGCTTTTCCCAGCTGGCTTTGTGGGTGGGATCGCCTGGTGGCCTCCCATCCAGGGCAAAGCCTTAGATGCTGGGCAGGGGGGCTCCCTCCATGCTCCCCGCCCCCCCCGCCGCCCGATGCCTTAAGCCTCCAATGCAACTTTAAGGCTTCTGGACTCCAACTCCCAGAATTCCCCAGGCAGCAGAGCAGATTTCTGGGGGGAGTTGAAGTCCCCCCCCTTCTTAAAGTTTGGGGACCCCCTGCCTTAAATGGGTCGTTGGGGGAGGGGGGTGCAGGAGGGAAGGGGGCAGAATTGTGAGCCTCCCATCTTCCCCTCCTTCTTTTTCCCAATGAAATTTTCATTTTTTTATGTTCTTTATGCCTATCCAGGTTGGAGCTTTGCTTTAACTAATTTAACTAACTGGGAGGCCAAAGCCCCCTTTGCTTCTACTATCTTGTAGAAGTTTGTATTTAATACGCGTTTTTCCCCTGACCAGATAAATTTGGATACCATTTTATTTAGTTGTTTGGAAAAAAAACATTTCTCTAATTCAATCGATATTGTTTGGAAAAGATAAAGTAGTTTGGGTAGTACATTCATTTTAATTGTTGAGATTCTGCCAATTAGTGATACCTGTAGTTTAGTCCAATTATCCAAATCTGGAAGTTAAAATAGGGATAGAAAATAGTGGGGAAAAGAATAACAATTATAGATTAATAGGTTAAGGTACACAAAAGGACAGAAAGATGGTTCAGAAAGGAAAGGCGATAATAATAAAAGGCATGTATGAATAAGATGGAACAATGGAAATGAAATGTAATATTTGGGAATCATAAGACTATGTGTACTGAAATATATGCTACCCGGTGACCACACCATTCACGCACTGATATGTATAAAGCCTCCCTCCTTTTAACTGACATGTCCCCCCCAACCCTTCCCACCCCCCCGCTTTGCTTCGACAACCCCCCCCTCCCAGGTGGGCTTGGCTTAACCGAAAGGCAGGTTTTCCAACTCGGTTTTATTTATTGATGGCGTTTTTCTATTGTGTGTATTAGACAACTGGAGGGGCAGAGGAAGGGCAGGGGGTCGTGAGGGAGACCCCGACACAGACTGATTGGACAAAGGGAGGGGCAAAGGGGCATTTTGGGGTCCTTGGGGCTCTCTGAGCTGAGTGGGTTTCTTACAGGCGTTTCGTGACCCAACAAAGGGACGTCATCAGTTCCAGTGCTAAGAAGGAGTGGGATTTGCAGAGAGAAAGAGAAGAGAAGCAAAGAAGAAGAGGGTGGTTTAGAAAGAGGGAGGAGGAGGGGACTGTGGGGCCCTTGGTACTCTCTGAGCTTGGCTGTTTTCTTGCAGACGTCTCATGACCCAACTAGGTAACATCATCAGTGTTAGTAGGGAATGTAGTTTGTGGAGAGGAGGAGGAGGAGGAGGACTGTGAGGTCCTTGGTGCTCTCTGGGCTTGATTGTTTTTTTGAAAATATTGAAGATTTTTTGAATAAGAAACATGATTTCACTGGGATTTACAGTGGCACAAAAAAAGTACACAATGCCCCCCCCCCTCCAAAAAAAAGAAACACTCAAACAGCGAAGGAGGAAATAGTGGGAAGAGACTAGGAAAAACTAGAACAACAAAATTAAAAGTGAGAAAAGGGATTCAGAAGAAAAGATACTATAATTATAAAAATAAGAAATATACAGAGAAGAAGAATGGGAGAAAAGAAGATTAAAAAGAAGTGGATTCTTTGAGAGACCAAGAGAAAATGGTTAGAGGAGGAGGAAAGGAAAGAAGGGACATATTAGTAGATTAAAGGGAATTGTATTAAGATTGCTAATGGTATGCAGTTAATTAAGATATAGGAAATTATAGTAACATTGTTAATTGTGGATAATTAATTAAATGTTCTCTATGTTAAAACTGAACTGGAAGATGTACGTTGCTTATAGTAAAATAGACCAACAGATGAAATGTGAAGTGATGATTTGGTTTTAACTTTGAAGGGTCAATTAGTGATATTGTTTATGTATTAAGAAGAAAAATAAGTTTAAGATAAATAACATGGAAAGAGAATAATACGGCTGAAACAGAACTATGATGTCCTGTTGGATTATGTATATGAGACCCAGACAACGCTTTGTTTATAAAATATGTCAGAATTTGTAATTTAAAAAAAAAGATATTTTTGAAGATATTTATCTTCAATCTCTACCTACCTATTCAGCTAGGTGACATCATCAGTGTTAGCAATGAGTGGGGTGTGCAGAGAGAAGGAGGAGGAAAAGGGGAGGAAGAGGGGAAGGAGGAAGTGAAAAAGGAGGAGGGAGAGGAGGAAGACTGTGGGGTGTTCTCTGAGCATGGCTGTTTTCTTGCAGACGTTTCATGGTCCAACTAGGTAATGTCATCAGTGCTGGAAGGGAAGGGGGTTTGGTGGGGGGAGGAGGAGGAGGAGGGACGATGATGGCTGTTAGAGTCTTTGGTGCTCTCTCGGAGCTTGGTGGTTTTCTTGCAACGTTGCATTACCCAACTAGGGAACATCATCAGTGCTAGAAGGGGGGAAGAAGAGGAGGAGGAAGGGCGGAGGAGGGCAACTGGGTGGTTTTCTTGCAGACATTTCATGTTCTACTGTTAGAAGGGAGTGGGGTTTGCAGAAAGAAAGAGAAGAGCGAAAGAGAAGAAGAGGAGAGAGAGAGAGAGAGAGAGGAAGGAGGGCGAAGAGCAGAAAAAAGATTGGGGGGGTGTCTTGGGGCTCCCTTGTTTTTTTTTGCAGACGTTTCCTGACCCTACTAGGTAACCTCACCAGTGCAAGGGGGCACAGAGGCATCTTTTACATGGGTTTCAAGATCCTTCCCAGGCTGCTGACCTGGAAGCTGCAGAGACCCCCAGGAGAAGCTGTCCCTCTTGCAGAGGACGGAGACACACAGGAGGCCTGCCCTCCCCTCCCCGAGCCCCCCCAAGCCCTTTCAGGAGGAGGGAGGTATCGCCCCTCCCCCCAGTTTCACCCCTGTTCCTTTGCAACTGGGCTAGTCTGCCTTCTTGTACACACACACACACACACACAGAGGGGGTACACAAACACGCACCGGATTGTGAAGTTGATATGCATGTTGAATGGGTTTCTGTGCATTGGTGTTGAGCCTGATTTTGTTCTTAACTTTTCATAATGGGCATTTGAGAAGGCTTAGCGCTTCAGAATCCAAAGGGTTTAAGATCCAAAGCGGAAGAGAATGTGGAGCTGGCCAAATCAATTCAATCGGGGTGGGGGGCTTCCTTTGAGAGAGAGCCTGTCAAGGGTCCCAAACAGCACCCAAAAGTAAATCAGGGTCCGAGGCAAAGGATTGCTCAAAGTTCCCATTGATCAAGAGAGCCATGTTGGCACATCTGGGAAAACCTGAGTCTGAAAGCTTCCTGGTTTCCCCCACCCCCAATTGAAAGTTCAAGATCTTGCCCCCACACCCACAAGTCCATCCCATGGTCCAATCTCCCACTGCCACCCTGGCAGCTTCCACTCATCCAGTTCCGGTCGGTTGCAGAGGCAAAGGATGACCTTGGCTTTCTAGAAAGGAATGTTGTTATGGCTGCATATCATCTAACTCCGTACAATCCCATTTTCCCACCATAGAAAATGCATAGCCGAATAATAGAAAGTGTGGCAGGCCAAAGACCCAAAGGAAAAGAGGGCTGCAGGCCTGACAGAGCCCACCTCAGCATCCCAGGGAGGTGATTCAACAGATCCAGCAAATCTAGCTAAGCCGTGCCCCCCCCCCCTTTGCTCTGGGGCATGGCCGGACTGCCCTGACCCCCGAGGAGCTTTGGCTGGGGGTCTGATGGGCTTTGTCTTCCTGGAGTCCAGATTCCTGAATGACGGTGAAGGTTTTTCAGGCTTCGCCTTTGCAGTTCAGTCCTCATTTGTTTAGCAGGACAACAGGGCATCCAGATCCACTTAACAACCGCTTCAGTGACTAGCTTCAGTGATTCATTTAACAACCGTGGCAAGAAAAGTTGTGAAGCGGGGGGCAAAACTCACTTTAACAACTCTCTCACTTAATAACAGAACTGTTGAGCTCCATTGTGGCTGTAAACCAAGGGTAGCCTGTATTCTAAGGTCTTAAAAAGGGGAGCGGTAGGAGGTAAGGTATTGGATTATTATATACATATTATATTTTATACCTGTTTGATCTTGTTCGGCTTCCACGCCTCTCTTATTTGAAACTAGCTGATAATGGGTATATATTTATCCCGATCCTGTATTAGAGGGAGTACTGCAAAGCCATTACCATGGCAACTCCACAGTGGTGTACAGTAGAAGCCATTTTAAGGCACAACAGGCTGTATCTTAACAGAACCTGAATCCAAAATGCGCATGATCACTGTCAAACGTACTGTGACTTGACACTATAGATAGTCCTTTTCATTTCAGCGGCCCAGGCGTTCCAGAGTTATTTTGGAACACACACACACGGACACCCCCACCTCCAGGGGTGTCTTACCCCCATGGTATTTGTTTCCAGAGAATAAGTCATCTATGTACCAATTTGGTTGAAATGGCTTGAGGCGTTCCAGAGTTATGCTGGAAAACACATACACACACACACACACACACACCTACACACACACACACACACACCTACACACACACACATCTGGAGTTTAAGGTCTCCCTCATTTAATCCCAGCAATAACACCTCGAGGATCGCTTTAACAACTTCTCTCCTGTCGCTTGCTCAAATTATTACAGTTCCTCTTATGAAGGAAAGCAAGTTAAGCTAAAATATAGCGGCCTGTCATTCTCCTCCCCCCCCCCACCGCGATTGACAGATAAAAATCAATTCCTAATTTGGAACAGGAGCTTTTGAGGCATCCCTTGTCTGCTTTTTCCCACGCAACCGCTTCTTGTGCTCCTCCTTCAAGCATCACGGCTGGTTCCCTCCAAGGTAAAAAGAGGGCATCTAGAAGTACCTATAATGCTCATTGCGCGTGAATATGGACCCCCTTCCTCCTCCTCCAAATGCAGGCATCGTAAATATCCATATTCTGTATTTCCACCCAAGGTGATATTTGTACAGAGAAAAGGGTGAATCTCTTGGAGAAGATAAACGTCCGGTATGAATGTAAGTCATTCATGATGAGTGATTTGTCCGTTTTGCAGAGTCCCCCCCCCCCCCCTCCAAAGCCGTTTGTCTTTATTTTGTCAATTTGAAATTTGCCAGCCTGGCTCTAATGGAAGCTGCACTCGAGCCTTCTGGTATTTTCTGAAAACAAATGAGAAGCGAATTGATTTTATTGCAACAATTTATATGCCCCAGGGGAATATGGACAGGGAACGCAATGGTGAAGAAATCGTTCAGCGCTTTCCCCTGGTTTCCTTGCTGGCCTGATTTCTCGTGAAACTGACCGGGTCAGATCATCCGAACTGGCTGCTTATGATTGGAGCAGAAGCGTTGATTAATTAAGGGGGCAGAATTGGTAGAGAGTCTTTAGTACCGCAGTTTGGAAAAAAATTGCAATTTTTATTACAAGCAGCAAAGAGGCGGTAATTTTTTTTATATATATAATTGCTTCTTCGCAATTTGCTGAGATGAATTGAAGGGGGTGGGTGGGAATATCTGGGCCACAAAATTCATCTGTTTCAGAATCTGAAGGATCCTCCAGCACTTCTTAAGGTTTTCAAAAGAAACGGCTGTGTCGAATGGAAGATTTCGGTGTAACAGAATACTAGTAGCTGAAGGATTGGATGTGGGGGTCCTGGGGATCTCCTGGGGTTCTTTCTTTAGAGGCGTTTCATGACCCAGTTAGGTAGCATCATCAGTGCTAGAAGGGAGAGGGGTATTGGGCGGGGGAGGACAGTGGGGTCCTTGGTGCTCTTTGAGCTTTGGGGTTTTCTTGCAGATGTTTCATGACCCAACAAAGGAACAAAGTCAGTGATAGAAGGGAGAAGGTATTATGGAGAGGAGGAGGAGAGAGAGAGGAAGAGAAGAAGGAAAAAGAGGAAAAGGAGGTGGAGGAGAGGAGGAGGAGGAGGAGGAGGAGGACAGTGGGGTCCTTGGTGCTCTCTGAGCTTTGGGGTTTTCTTGCAGATGTTTCATGACCCAACAAAGGAACAACGTCAGTGATAGAAGGGAGAAGGTGGAGAGGAGGAGGAGAAGAGAGGAAGAGAAGAAGGAAAAAGAGGAAAAGGTGGAGGAGGAGGAGGACAGTGGGGTCCTTGGTGCTCTCTGAGCTTTGGGGTTTTCTTGCAGATGTTTCATGACCCAACAAAGGAACAAAGTCAGTGATAGAAGGGAGAAGGTGTTGTGGAGGAGGAGAGTGGAAGAGAAGAAGGAAAAAGAGGAAAAGGAGGTGGAGGAGAGGAGGACAGTGGCGTCCTTGGTGCTCTCTGACCTTTGGGAATTTCATGCAGACGTTTCATGACCCAACAAAGGAACATCATCAGAGCTAGAAGGGAGAAGGTGTGGTGGAGAGCAGGCGGAGGAAGAGGACTAGTGTGGTCCTTGGTGCTCTCTGAGCTGCGTGATTATTATTTTTTTAACAAGCGTTTCTTGACCCTACTAGGGAATAGCATCAGTACCGGAAGGGAGGGGAGTTTGCCCAACCAGCCTTGATGATGCTGATACTCCCCAGCTGGGTCATGAGACGCCTGCAAGGAAGAGCACCCAAGTCTCAGAGCAGGAAGGATTCCGTTCTCTACAATGCTTCACAATTGTTCTGAAGGATTTTTTGTTTTTATAGAAAAGCTGCTCTTTTCCTTGCAGGGATTCGAACTTGTTCTTCTTCTGCACGGTCCCTTCTTGCGGCCTCTCCCACTTTTTTAAAAAACCCAGGTCTGGACGGTTGTTCAGCGGATGCAGCGCCTGTGGATGCTGAGCCCCGGTGAGGACATCAGGACGGTCCACACCAGGGCGGATGTGATTTAAATCAAGTCGATTGAAATCGCTAGTAAAAAGGCTTGACTTAAACCCCCTCGATTCAAACCGTGGCTTTTAAAGAGCAGCGGTCATCTCTGTCCCGCAACGGCTCCTCCTCCTCCTCTGACCCTCTGGGGACTCTCCGGCCGTCCCGTTCACTTCAATTGGGGGGGGGGGAGCGGAGGTGCGGCAGGGGCACCACAAGGTGAGGGACGTGGCGGGCAGCAGGTGAGTGGATGCCCACCAACAGGGTTGCCAGGGTGGGCCTGAAATGACAGGCGCTCTTTAATATTACACGTAGAAGCTGCTTAGAAGGTTTCGCTGTCACTTCTAACTGCTTGACCTTCGTCTTCCCACTTAGAGGTTTGATTGATTGATTGATTGATTGATTGATTACATTTATATGCCGCCCTTTTCCCCGAAGGGGACTCAGGGCGGCTCACAATTCAATCAGGGAAGGGGGTACAGACAGGGGGATAAAAAAGACGAGACAACTATCGCCCAGTCTCCAACCTTCCCTTCCTTGGGAAGGTTGTTGAGAAGGTGGTGGCCTTTCAGCTCCAACGGTCCTTGGAGGAAGCAAACTATCTTGACCCCTTCCAGTCAGGCTTCAGACCCGGTTACAGCACAGAAACCGCTTTGGTCGCATTGACCGATGATCTCTGGAGGGCCAGAGATGGAGGACATTCCTCCATCCTGGTCCTCCTTGACCTCTCAGCCGCTTTCGATACCATCGACCATGGTATCCTTCTGCGACGACTGCGGGAGGTGGGAGTGGGAGGCTCCGTGTTGCGGTGGTTCTCTTCCTACCTCTCGGACAGGTCGCAGTCGGTGTTAGTGGGGGGCAGAGATCGTCCCCTAGGCTCGGTCTTATCCCCCCTACTATTCAACATCTACATGAAACCGCTGGGAGAGATCATCCGCAGGCACGGGATCAGATACCATCAATATGCGGACGATACCCAACTGTATCTGTCCGCCCCGTGCCAACTCAATGAAGCGGCAGACGTGATGAACCGAGGTCTTGAGGCCGTTATGGACTGGATGAGGGTTAACAAGCTTGTGCTCAACCCAGAAAAGACCGAGTGGCTGTTGTGTTTCCCTCCCAAAGATTCGACCAATATTCCATCACTCAGGCTGGGGGGTCAAATTTTATGCCCCTCAGAGAGGGTTCGCAACTTGGGAGTCCTCCTGGATCCACAGCTATCGTTTGACCACCACCTGACGGCTGTGACTAGGGGGGCATTCGCCCAGGTTCGCCTGGTGCGCCAGTTGCGACCCTACCTGGATCGGGAGGCACTCACAACAGTCACTCGGGCCCTTGTGACCTCTAGGCTGGAATACTGCAATGTGCTCTACATGGGGCTGCCCTTGAAGAGCATCCGGCGACTTCAGCTGGTACAGAACACGGCCGCGCGAGTGATTGTGGGTGCACCTCGGTTCACCCACATAACACCTATCCTCCGCGAGCTGCGCTGGCTACCTGTCGATCTCCGGGTGCGCTTCAAGGTGCTATTAGTCACCCATAAAGCCCTACATGGTAGTGGATCTGACTATTTGAGAGACCACCTCCTGCCAATTACCTCCCTGCGACCAAATAGATCACACAGATTGGGCCTCCTCCGTATTCCATCGGCCAGCCAGTGCCGGCTGGCAACTACAAGGAGGAGGGCCTTCTCAGTAGTAGCCCCGACCCTTTGGAACGAGCTCCCCGTGGAGATTCGTACCCTCACCACCGTCCTGGCCTTCCGCACAGCCCTTAAGAACTGGCTAGCCCGTCAGGCCTGGGGACAAGGATAGCCGCCCCTCCCGAATGATGAATGTATGTTGCTTATTACTTTTATTATATGTGTCTATGTCATTGTTGTATTTCCCCCCCCTGATTTTATGTGAGCCGCCCTGAGTCCCCTCAGGGAAAAGGGCGGCCTACAAATGTCAATAAAATCAAATCAAATCAAAACATAACAATACAAAATTTAAAAACACACAACAACCATACCATTCGAGGAGGGGGGCAAAAACTCTGGTGCATTTCTCTTCCAACCCTCATACTGTTTGTAGTGTAGATAGATTTGCAAAAGAAGGGGGGGGGGATGAAGGAATGTTCCTGAACTTTGTTTTATGGTTGATCTCATGCTTCCTGTGGAATTGTGGCATCGATTCAGGGCATGTTATCTCAGCGGGCAGAGCTTGGATTCATTGAATGAGTTTTACCCAAAAATGTAAATATTGCAGAATATACAGCCTCCTCACGCTGCATAACTAAGCTCCATTTCATGCTGAATAAAGCTAAATTATTCATGATTCTTAAATAGAAAACTATCTTTAGATTATTATTTTTTACTCCAAAAGCATTTTATTTAAATGAATTTGATTTTTAAAAAACCCCTTTTATTATTATTATTTTTTAAAAAACATTGATTTTTATCCACCCTGGTTCTTCCATCTTGGCCTTTGGCTTAGCCTGTAGTGTGAAGGGTTCACAAACCACGTTTCATGGCTTAATGTGTTAAGCAAACCCAGGCTTGTTCTAGTTTAAATAGCAGCTTAGGCAAATAATTCTAAATAATAATCTAAATCTAAATCTAATTGCAGTTTTTGGAATAATCCTCTCTCTCTCTCTCCCACACACGGACACAAGATTGGCAGTGCCAACGTGGAACACTTTTGTGAGACTCCTCCGTGGAGTCTTTGGGATACCCCTCTCCCCCCCCTGCAGCCTTTTCTACCGATCTGCCAGGAGCCCGTCACTCCCTTCCCTCCTGCCGCACCCCCCTCCCCTCTTTGCAGCCGAAGGCAGGCTTCCTAAATCTAACTAATGTTTTTATAACTGCCTTCTGATCCATTTCTTCACCCACAGCCTGGAGTCGAATGCTTGCAAAATGCCCATTTGTCATCTGCATTTCAGTTGGGGGAAAAAAAGAAAGACCCAAGCTGGTTAAAGCCTTAGCCGGCATTTGGGGGGGGGGGGGAATTATCGCTTAAAAGGATTTGGCTGCATTGATTTCCCACCAATCCTGCCTAGAAATGCCTGGGACGTGTCTGTCTAAGGGGCCTATAAGCCAGCTGGGATTGCACAGAGAGAGAGCTAGCTTTAAACCATGGTTTCCCAAATTGGCCACTTCCAAAGCAAAAGGACTTCCTTTTTTAATAAAAGTTTTTATTTCACACACATAAACACATCAACAAGGACAAACACATGACTTAAGACAACATAGGAACAATAAGTTCCATCCTGTATCATACAGCAGTTCCCGTATCGGTTTCTTTGCAGTTAGTGTTTTCCCTTTCTATAATTAGCTATTTATAACCAAATATTGTTTTATCTATAACAGTGTTTCTCAACCTTGGCCACTTGAAGATGTCCGGACTTCAACTCCCAGAATTCCCCAGCCAGCATTCGCTGGCTGGGGAATTCTGGGAGTTGAAGTCCGGACATCTTCAAGTGGCCAAGGTTGAGAAACACTGATTTATAATGTGCTATATACTTTGTTAAAATGTTTTTATTTTCCATTTTGTCATTTTCGTACAGTCACATATATACTGTGCATAGCCGGGCCATACAACATTAAACAATAATCACAGCAATTCCTCTTGTCAACAATACCCCCCCCCCCAAATAGAAACCCAATATACCTCTTCCACTCTCCATACACCTCTTTCTTCCGCCCCCCCTCCAACTTTCTATCTTCTATAATGTGCTATATATATACATACAATTCCAGGTAAACATTCACATGGTTATTCTTTTTCTTTGCCAATCTTATACTGTTGTTATTCCCTTTTAAGAGATGATAAGAGTACAGTTTAGGTTGTATTGTTTACCATCCCAAGCATCTATTGTGACATCACCTTATTTTTCTCTCTCTTTCCTTTTCTCTCTCCCTTCCTTCTCTACTTCCTTCCTACCTCCTCTCCTTCCCCTTCTTTCTTCCCTTACCTCTCTCCTTCTCTCGACGGACTTCCAAGTAGCAGAATTCCCGAGGTAGCAGTGCCGGCTTAGGAATTATGGGAATGGAAGTCTTACAGTAGCCAAGGTTGGAGACTTTGGCTCTCGTAGTTAAGGCTAGAAATCGGGAGGCGGCGAGTTCAAATCCCACCTTAGCCATGAAACCATCGAAGCGCCAACAGGAGAAATGTTTGTGGCCCAGGGTTTGAGCTGAGGGGGGGTCCTTGCTTGTTTTCTTGCAAAACGTTTCGTGACCCCGCTAGGTAACGTCATCAAACTTAGAAGGAAGAAAAACAAGACCAATTCGCCTCCCTTCGCACTGAGGCTGTTCCCCTAGTTGGGTCGTGAAAGGCCTGCAAGAAAACAGCCAAGCTCAGAGAGCACCGAGGACCCCACCTTCCTCCCCTCCTCCTCCTGGGGAATTCTGGGAGTTGAAGTCCACACATCTTAAAGCTTCCAAGGTTGAGAATCCTGCTGTAGAGTGAGGGGTTTTCTTTGGGGGGGGGCAATGGTTTTGCTGCACAGCCGACATCGCACACATGCGCGAATGAAGCTTTAAGTGGTCACCTGCCACTTGGGCCTCCCTGCTCCCAACAGGCCCCCAGCCCGGTACCTGTCCTAGGCCTGGGGCTCGAGGGCCCCTGCTTTAAGGCAGGCAGACCCCACTTGGGGAATAGGGTGGGGGGGTTCCTGCAGTCTGCAAGCAAGGGTGGCGTTGTCTGGTTCTTGGATGGTGTAAATGGCTGAGGCTGGGATGTTCAGCTGCCTCTTCCTCCTCCTCCTCCTCCTCCTCTTCCTCCTCCTCCTCTTCTCCTCCTCTTCCTCCTCCTCCTCCTCCTCGGCCACTTTCTCTGCCCATCCCCATCCCCTCTGCAGAGGTCCTCCTCTGCTCAGAGCCTTGGTGGCCCTGGTGCTCTCTTGGCCTGCAGGCATTTCAATACTCAACTAGGGAACATATATCAGTCTTAGCACTGATGGTGATACCTAGCTGGGTCATGAAACGTCTGCAAGAAAGCAGCCAAGCTCAGAGAGCACCAAGGACCCCACAGTCCTCCTCCTCCCCCATTCTGCACACCTCACTTCTTTCTAGGACTGATGGCGTTCCCTAGCTGGGTCATGAAACGTCTGCAAGAAGCCCACCAGGCTCAGGGAGCACCGTTTAATCCCGAGCACTAAATATTTTCTTCTGGAAAGGAGAGGAGGAAGGAAGGAAGGAGAGAAGAAAGAGAAGAAAGGGGGGTAGGAAGGAGGGAGGGAAGCAAGGAGGGAAGGAAGGAGGGAAGGAAGGAGAGAAGGAGAGAAGAAAGGGAAGGAAGGAGGGAATGTAGGAGAGAAGGAAGGGGGGAAGGACGGAGGAAAGGAAGGGGAAAAGGAAGGAGAGAAGGAGAAAAGAAAGGAGGGAAGGAAGGAAGGAGGGAAGGAAGGAGGGAAGGAGGGAAGGGGAAGGAAGGAGGGAGGGAAGGAAGGGAGTAGGAAAGAAACGAGGGAAGGAAAGAGGGAGGGAGGGAAGAAGAAGTAGGACCGTTGTAAGATAAGATGGATCTATGGGATGTTAAGAAAGCAATTTTCAAGTATATTGTCAACTGTAGGGAAAAAATTGTTATAAATACATATTATTAATAACAGTTATGAGATCATATAATTGTGAATGTATATAGGAAATTGATAAAAAAATATTTTCTTCTATTGATATGTATTTTTTTTCTTTTTTAGTTTCTAATCCCGAGGGAAAACATTCATTTTTCACCTTTCATGGTTTCTTCAGCTTTTTTTTTTTTTCCTTTTCCCTTGTCTTTTGGGCAGGGGGCTTTTGCCATTATTGATCGCCCTCTCATTTAATTCTAAGTACTCCTGATGTAATTTGCATACGGCAGGGAAGAAATTATGAAATGTGATACTGTGCCGTATTTCATCAGCCTGACTTTTTCCCCCCAGCCCTTTGGATGGGAAAGGGAAATTGATTCTCCCCATCCTTTTTTCTACCCGCTTTGGGAATGAGAGGCTCCTGCAAGGGGGGGGGCTACTTGTGGAGGGGGGGTGTGCATTTATCCAGGCCTCTTCCAAGTCTTTCTGGCCTCATGTTGGTCCTCTCCTAGCATTGGGGGGGTGGGGAAGGGGGGAGAGGAACAGGGGCCTTCCTCCGCCTGGGCTTCCTGGCCCTGGACTCCCTCTTGAAGCTGCTGCTCCGCGGAAATTGGGCATGGGTTTATTGGAGGGCATCCGATTCTGTGGCCGCCGGCTGGGATTTGGTGTCTCTGCAGGAATGGGCTTGGAGGGAGACTCCGGGTTCAGTTGAGGGAGGCGTAGGGCTTCTGCTGGGTTTGCAATCCCTTCTAGCATTGATGACGTTACTTTGCTGGGTCGTGAAATGTCTGCGAGAAAACAGCCAAGCTCAGAGAGAACAGAGGACCCCCACAGTTGTCCTTCTCTTCCTTCTCTCCTCCCCTTCCCCCTCCTCTTCTTCCTTTTTCTCTTTCTCCTCCTCCTCCCCCTCCTCTTCATTTTGCTCTTCCTTCTCTCCTCCCCCTCCCCAATTCTTCTTCCTTTTCTTTCTCCTCCTCCTCCTCCTCCTCTTCATTTTGCTCTTCCTTCTCTCCCCTCCCTCTCCTCTTCTTCCTTTTTCTCTTTCTCCTCTTCCTCCTCCTCTTCTTCCTTTTTCTCTCTCCTCCTCCCCTCCTCTTCATTTTTCTCTTCCTCCTCCTCTTCATTTTGCTCTTCCTTCTCTCCCCCTCCTCTTCTTCCTTTTTCTCTTTCTCCTCCTCCCCCCCCTCCTCCTCCTCTTCCTTCTCTGCCTCCTCCTCCTCCTCCCCCTCCCCACAAACCTAACTCCCTTCTAGCCCTGATAATGTTATCTAGTTGGGTCCTGAAATGTATGCAAAAAACAGCCATCATCAGAGGACAGCAAGGACCCCACAGTCCTCCTCCTCCTCTTCTCCTCCACTCCACCCCCATCTCCCTTCTAGCACTGATGATGTTACCTAGTTGGGGGAATTGAACTTTCACAGGAAAACAGCCAAGCTCAGCACCAAAGAAATCCCCCCCCCCAAATTCAGCCCTGACACTTCAGCCTCCCCCCCTTCTCTCCACAGTTGCCTTTTCTTCCTGCTCTCTCTTCTCCAAGCGTTTCGCCTGGGCCCGGGTCTTCGTTGGGTGCCAGCCTTGGCTCTGAATTCAGCCCTGGGGACGGAGGGAGGGAAACACACTAGCCATGCTGCCCCACTTGGTGCTGCCTGGAACGCGTGCAAGAAAGCAGCCTGGTTGAAAAAGCACCCTGGACCCTCCTCATCTTCCCCTCTTATTTTTTGAGTTCTGGAAACGAATTGGGCACCTTTCTTCCTTGCCTCCCACCAAGGATTCCCCCCTCCTGGGCTCCTCTCCTCTGGGGAAATGCCAGTGAAGTTCCCTGCCAGCAGTCCAGCATCTTTTAACGGATGAACGGAGTTGGGAGGGACCTTGGAGGTCATCTAGTCCAACCCCCCCCCCCCCCAAGCAGGAGACCATTTCTGACCGATGGCAGCCCAGTCTCTTCCTGAAAGCCTCCAGGGACGAAGCTCCTTCATCTTAATTTCCCCTTTTTCCAAACTTGCATGGGGCCACGGCGGATTCCTCCTTTTCAGAAGGAACTGACCCCATCTGGGAGTGGGGAGGCCGTCTTCGCCCAGGGGGGATCCCCACAGATCCAAAAGGGTCCCTTTGGAGAGATCAGACCCCGTTTGCGACTCGGAGGTGCTTCCCGAGAGCTTCCAAATTGCTCCCTAATAAGTGGCTCTCTCTGATGGCTGCAGATTTTGCCCGCTGGCATCCAGAGAGTTTTTTCCCCCTCTGCCTTTCATCCTCCTCCACGCAACGCACGGCTTCCCAGCACCATAGTAACCAGGTTTATTATTTGCCTTTTTTGCAGCTGGCATCTTCTTAAATAAGATTAAGCCGAGTGCGTTAATTCCCGCCCAAGTTACTTTTGCTGCTCTCCTCCCCGGATTCAGCCCCGCTGCGTTCGGCTGATGAGGATGGAGTTTACCCGAGCTTGCAAACTCAATTTTTATTTTTATTTTTTTTACTTTTGTGCTGGAAGGAGCTGCTTAAAAGGAGCCTTTTGGAGGCAATCCAGCAAAGGACCACCCCCTCTCCCTGGACCCCTTATCTATTTATGGCACGGCTTGTAAATCACCTTTCCATCCCCTCAAAGGGAAGGGGGGGGAGAATATATATACACCGTTGCCGATATATATGCAAATCACGAAGGGAGGAAGCTATTTTTAAAATATTCAGGATGCAAAGTGGGACTGGGGGAAACCGTCCGAAGCCAGCTTGCCTTTCGCAGTCCACATGGGCAAGAGGGGGAGGGGGTGTCCAGCAGGGGAGGGGGCCAGGTTGTAGAGTAGTGGAGTAGAATAACCTTGGGGTCACTTTGAATGGACGCTGATCGGTATCCATTAAAACGACGTTTTAATGACGTCCAGCTTAGGAGTGAAAATGTTGGGCTTAATTATGGTCATAACTCAGGGACTTCCGATAAGGTCATTGAATTTAGGCTGTCCTCAACTTATGACTGATCGCTTAGTGACCCTGTTGTGAAGTTCCAACAGGCGTCTTTTCAAGGACACGTAAGGATATAGAAGGCCACAGAAGGTCATCTAAGGACATAACAGTCAAATGAGGACCCAGATTTTGGGGGCCAGAGGCTGACTCTGGAAACCGCTTAGAGGAGGCTGTATTAGCCATGTAAAGCGGTATATAAGTCTAAGGGCTATTGCTATTTTCCCTCCCTCCCTCCTTCCTTCCTTCCTTCCTTCCTTCCTTCTTTCCTTCCTTCCTTCCTTCCTTCCTTCTATCCATTCATCTATCCATCCACCCATGATGCCCAGTGGCTAGAATGCACTATTGCAGGCTAACTCTGCCGACTGCCAGCAGTTCGATTTTGATAGCCTTCCCTCCTTCCGAGGTGGGTAAAACGAGGACCCAGATTGTTGGGGGCAAATACGCTGACTCTGTAAACCACTTAGGGAAAGCACCGTGAAGTGGTATATAAATCTATTGCTATTGACATAAGGACATGTAAGTCTCCCCTTGGAGAATCGGGGGGTGGGGGGAATGGTTGGAGCTCCTTTAGGGGCTGAACGGCTCTCGGCCCTGCGTCGTCCCCCCCTCTGGCCCAGCGTGGCATGAGCGCTCAGCTCAGAGGGTGGTGGTCCATTGCTCTCAATGGGACGATGGAAGGAGATGGGGGGACTGCTTGAAGCTTAGGAGTGGGGGGGATGAGAGAGGGGCTGCTTCCTTTCCCCATGGGGGTCTCATTGGGTCCCTGAGAGTCGAAGTGGGGGGGTGGGGGGGTTGGGTGAGTCAATTGTTCCCTGCCTTCTTTTTTAAATCCCTTTTTCAAAACCCAACAGAAAAGAAGAGAGAGAGGGAGAGAGAGAGGGAGAGAGAGAGAGGGAGAGAGAGAGAGAGGGAGAGAGAGAGAGAGACCAAAGACAATTAGAACAAAGATCCCACTTTTCTGTGAGATGAAGGTGGATCTCTGGGGCTGCACAGTTTTAAATGGGGTTTTCTGGCATTTATTTTTTTTTGTTACGGCGTTTATTTTTGGTACTTGGCAAGGAGAAGGGAGGGAAGGAAAGAAAGACATGAAGGAAGGGGTAGAACAGATGGGCAGAAGGAAGGAAATGGGGTAAGGAAGGGAAAGAAGAAAGGAAAGAAGGGAGGAAGGAAATAGAATAGAAGGAAGGGAGTGGACAGAAAGAAGGGGAAAAGGGGAAGGAATAGAACAGATGGAAAGGAGGCAGGCGGGAAGGAAGGAATGAAAAAAGGGAAGGAAGGAGTAGAACAGATGGAAGGGATGGAGGGAAGAGATGGACGGAAAGAAGGCAGGCAGGAGGAGAATGGATGGAAGGAAGGAAGGAAAGAAACAAAGGAGGAAAAGGAAGGACTAGAACAGATGGAAGGGAGGGAAGAGATGGACAGAAAGAAGGCAGGGAGGAAGAGGACGGAGGGATGGAAAGGAATCTCGGAATCTCTTTTGCCTTGACCTGGGGTTCTCTGGTGTTGGGGAGCCAATGGGGTGAGGGGGGGGCTGCCTTAATGCTTAAACTCTTTCCTAATTGGCCCTAAGGACTCTCTCATTGCAGATAGGAAGGGCCAGATCCCAGCTGAGGCCCAGGCTGGCTGCCCATCAAGGCCTGGGGGGAGTGGGGGGGGCTTGGAGGAACCAGGCTGGCCCTGGAGGGTTGGGGGGGGGCGGCTTTAGTTTCACCAGGGTTGTGGTGGTGAGGTGGGCTCCTCTGTGCTCCGCTGTTCTGTGTCTCCCCAAACTCTGTGCCCCCCCATCCTCACCAAGCCCTTCATGGGAGCTGTTGTCTCCCTACCTTTTCAATTAAAAAAAAAAACCCAGGACAGGAAGAGAAGCCCCCGCTGGGGGTCTCCCTGGCCCAGAAGCCCCCCCCCCCCCAAAGCCAATCTTTACCACCCTTGAGACACATCTCTAAGGGGCCATTTGAAGCCTGCAAAAGTTTAATTAATAATAATAAGATTTGTGTGCCGCCCACTCCCTTGGGACTTTCCCTCTGCTTTGGGGAGGGGGCACACACGTTCTTTCTGCTGGGACCTCCCCCTCCCCTTAATTGGTGGGGGGAGAAAAGCCAACCACGTTCTCCTGCCTCTGCCCACGTTGGCTGGCAAAACCCTCCACCCCTCCACGAATGAAGGAGACCCTGGATGCTCCCAGGAGGCTCTTTCCGGAAGGAACAGCAGCTGAAGGGACTCCGGGGGGAAGCTGAGAGTAGGGGATGCCCCCCCCTCATCTCACCTGGGGGGACCCTTCTTCTTCTGAGTGGAGTTTTGCTTGTGGGGCTGGGGGCACAGAGGCCTTTTGGGCCTTGGAGGCCAAGTTGCTGCCCTGGCAAAGGAAGGAAGGAAGGAAGGAAGGAAGGAAGGAAGGAAGGAAGGAAGGAAGGAAGGAAGGAAGGAAGGAAGGGGAAAATAGGAAAAAGGAAAAGAGAATGGAAGGAAGGAGAGAGGGAGGGAGGAAAGAAGGAAGAAAGGAAAGGAAAGAGTAAAAGAAAGGAAAAGTAGGAAATAAGGGGAAAAAAGGGAAGGGAAAGGAGGGAGAGAAGTAGGAAGAAAGGAAAAGAGAAAGTTAAAGGAAGGGCAAGGAGGGAGGGAGGAAAGAAAAGAGTAGAAGAGGAAAAGGGAGGAAGGGAAAGAAAGAAGGGAAAGAGAAAGGGAAGGAAGAAAGGGAGGAAGGAAAAGAAAGAAGGGAAAGGGAAGGAAGAAAGGAAAGAAGGAAAAGAAAGAAGGGAAAGAGAAAGGGAGGGAGGGAGGAAGAAAGGAAAAGAAGAAGGGGAAGAAAGAGAAAGGGACTCCCACGTGGGACCTATTGCAGGCAACTCTTTTCCCATCTGGGAGGGGTAGGGTGGCCCCCTGCCCCTCCGGCATTTCCGGCCTCCCCCTGGCACAGATGGGCGGGGCCCCTGGACTCCCCCCCACACCAAGGCAAATCCCCCCTCCCTCCCTCCCTCCCTCTTGCTGCCAGGGGTCCCTCCAGCCCAGCCTTGGCTCCCAGCCCTGGGGCTGCTCTTCCTTGGGGGCACGTGAGGGTCTCACCTTCCTCTGCTGACTGGACGTTTCCTTCTCCCAAGCCCAACAGGGGCACCAAACGGACCCGGGAGGACGAGGACGAGGAGCCGAAGCCGCGGCACAAGCCAGCCGGCGCCCGGGAGCGGGCCCGTTACCGGGAGGAAGAGCCTCCGGCGTCCGAGGACTCCGAGGATGACAAGAAGAAGCTGCTCCACATCTTTGAACGAGGCGAGGAGGAGGAGGAAGAGGTGAGGGTCTCTTCCCGCCCCTCCCTCTTTTTCTTTTGCAAAGTTTTATTTCTCTTTCTCATCTCTACCGTCACAAATAGACATTCTCCTATTAAGATTTATCTTTTAACATTTATCACAATCTTATTTAAAAATGCAATTGGGGTTTCTTTCCTGCCACCCCGCACATCCCTCTTACTTTACAACAACTCTCCTCCTTCTTTCCTCCTCCCAACCTCCCTTCTCCACCTGCTTCTTTCCTCCTTTCCTTCTTCTCTTCCCCTCCCTCTTCCCCACTTCTCCTCTCTCCTTCTTCTCCTCCTTCCTTCCTTCCCTCTCTCCTACTCTAGTAGGTACAGCCCCACTCAGATTGAGTGCATGGTGCGTTGTTTTTAAATTGTTTCTCTTTTTTTCCCCTATTTTTAAATTGTTTTTCTTTTTCTATTTTTAACCCCTTATTTTAATCTTGTTCTGTAAGCCGCCCGGAGTCCTACGGGATCGGGCGGCATATAAATTTATTAAAAGTTAAAGTTAAAAGTTAAAGTCCCTCCTACTAGCCCTCCTTTACTTCCTCTCCTGTTCCCTTCTTTTCCCTCCTCTTCCTCCCTCCTTCCATTGTTGCATTTACTTATTCTCTTCTTCACTCAGGCCCTCCTCTCTCAAAGGCAGTGCTTTGGTGGGGGGGGGGTATCCCCCCACGAACTGCAGAAGATGTGGCTTCTCCTGTATTTGGACAGGAGGAGGAGAAAGTCTTAGCACTGGGATCCCCAACCTTGGCCCCTTGAACATTCGTGGTCTTCAACCTGTGGACTTCAACTCCCAGAATTCCAGTTCTGGGAGTTGAAAGTCCAGAAGTCCTCAAGGGGTCGAGGTTGGAGACCCCTGTCACAGAACATAGAATCCTAAGGCTGGAAGGGGCCTTGGAGGCCTTGTAGTCCAACCCCCTGGCCAAGATGGGAATCTTTATGCCATTCCAAGTGAAGCCTAGGGTCGGCTTTGAGAAATGACACCTTGAGGTGTCATCTGTGCTATCCGATGTTCACACAGGCGTGGGAAACAGGAGCATCTCCCATCACGGTGTTACTTCTCCCAAGGTGACAATTCACAGTATTCACGTTATTGTTGTTCCTTGAAAAAAGAAGCAAAGTTTAATTATTGGTTTGCTTTATTATTTATCAAACGAGTGTATACAACTCCCACGTAAGCGGCTGCAGGTAGCTTCCCTTTGCAAAAAAAAATTAAAAATTAAAAATCCTTTAAAAACACATTACAACCCACCCACCCCCCAAATCTCACCTCCTCCCTGTAGCAGCAACAACACAAATTAGGCAGCAACATTTGCAACGTTTTTAAACGCATAAATAGATAACCTCTCAAGAGCCGAGGTGGTGCAGTGGTTAAATGCAGCACTGCAGGCTACTTCAGCTGACTGCAGTTCTGCAGTTCGGCTGTTCAAATCTCACCGGCTCAGGGTTGACTCAGCCTTCCATCCTTCCGAGGTGGGTGAAATGAGGACCCGGATTGTTGTTGGGGGCGATATGCTGACTCTGTGAACTGCTTAGAGAGGGCTGAAAGCCCTATGAAGCGGTATACAAGTCTAACTGCTATTGCTAGTCCGGTCCGGCATTCTTCTTGCAAAATGAGGGGGCCACTTTTACGATCAATCCGGGTCCTCATTTCACCCACCTCGGAAGGATGGAAGGCCGAGTCAACCTTGAGCCGGTGAGATTTGAACAACCGAACTGCAGAACTAGCAGTCAGCTGAAGTAGCCTGCAGTGCTGCATTTAACCACTGCGCCACCTCGGCTCTAAAGGTGTTGGGCCACCTTTAGTGGGAAGACGGTCCCGATGCCACGGAGGGGGGCCTGTTCAAAGTGGGTCTGTGGGTACCGGTGGGGGGGGGGCTGTGCTCTGTGTCCTTAAACGGGGCCTTTCTTTGGCCAGGAGGAGCCTCTGGACGAAAGCTCCGTGAAGAAGATGATCCTGACCTTTGAGAAGAGGTCTTACAAGAACCAGGAGCTCCGCATCAAATTCCCAGACAACCCAGAGAAGTAAGTTGGGTGGGGTTGGGGGGGGGGTTCCGCCTGTTTTTCTCTAGCTCCGAAAGGCGCCCAGGAGGTGCCTCTTCACCCCATCAGAAGGGAGGTGGAGGTTCTCGGGAAGTCTGGAGAGATTCTCCGTCATCCAAGGTCCCGGTTGTCCCAAAGAGGTTTTTTTGTTTCCAAGAGGAAGGCCACTGGACTTTCTTGTTGTTTCTTTGAAGACGTTTCTCTTCTCATCCGAGAAGCTTCTTCAGCTCTGACCGGACGGAGGGGAAGGGAAGGATTGATACTCCTTGCAGACAAAGCTGGTCATTTGCATCCTTTGAGAGGGTCACTGGGTGGCTCTGGCTGGCTTACGCTTCGAAAATTATAAAGCAATTAAAAAAGATGGAAACGATAGCATCTACAAAGTAAATAATCCTCGGCTTACAACCCCAAGCAGGCCCAAAATTCCTGTTGCTAAGCCAGCATTAGTTAAGAAGTGAATTTTACTTCCTCTTACGACCTTCCGTGACACGGCCGTTAAGTGAATCGCTGCAGTTGTTAAATCAGTAGCACGGTCGTCAAGTGAATCTTACTTCCCCGTCGACTTTGCTTCTTAGGAGATCACATGACCCCCCAGGAAACCGTGACTGTTGTAATTTATGAATCAGTTGCCGAGGGTCCCGATTTTGATTCGGGCAATTCGGGGCTGCTTGTCCCAAAGGGGCTTTTCCAAAAAAAGAAACTAGGAAGTCCAGTTGTCTCCTGAAAAAGCTCCTTTGGGACCACCGTCCCAAATATAAATATAAATATAATAAAATCAAATCAAACCATGACCTGGAGGACGGAGAATCTCGCCAGACTTTTCCAAAAGGCGACTGGACTTTCTTGGGTGTTTTCTCCTCCAGGAAGCTTCTAACTTGGAAGTTCTTGGATGAGAAGTGAAATGTTTTCAAGGGGGGAAGAAAACCCAAGAAAGTCCAGTTTGTTAAAATATTCATGACTGGGAGAGAACATGGGAACAAGCCAATGAATAGGCATAGCAACTAAGTCAGCCAAGGGGAGCTTAAACAGATCCGCGTCTGTGCTGAGAATCGAAACTGAAACTTAAGCAGTCTGCTGCTGTGAGAAGTAAACTTAGGAGGCTGTCTGGGCTCGTCAGCTGAAATGAAGCCAACCGCTTGTGTTTGCCTGTAACTCTCCTGCCTTGTGTTTCCTTAGAAGAACCACCTGTTGGTATTGTACATTTAGTGACGACTTCTTAAACTTCTATTAAAGAAGTTAGTATGTCAGTATGGAATTTATGGTACAAATGGCTAGAGGAGAGATGCAAAGAACAAGAAAGCAATAAAGGGAGGAAAAAAAGATGAAGAGATAATAAAATAAACACAAAACCGCAGAATGAACAAGCGGGGGGAAATTGCAACGGAGACTCTTTATAATACAGTACGGAATAAGAAATATAAGAGAAATATATGTGTGTAGAAGGATATAAGAGGTATTGTATGGAATTAATAGGAGTAGATGAAAGATGTGTAAAAACGGACCTACATATGTGTTGTGACTCAGCAGAAGCTTGCTGTGAGTTGAGTCGGGATGCAGGAATAATGAGCAGCTGTTGCTCGTTAGGGTCGTCTTCTGCAGATAAAAGACGGATGGTGCCATGCCTTAGTTGCAGAAGTCAACGTCGTTCGTGGTTCAGCATGGTTTGTTCGTGAGTTCAGTTTTGTGATTTAAAGAGGCACTTGGATAAGTGGTTTTGCTTTCTGTCAACCTGGTTTGCTGTAAGAGTTTTTGTTTAGCATTTGCTGTGTAACTTTTTGCCAGAGACTTTATCTACGTTTATTTTTGAGTGGGCAGCCAGCTTGAGCCAGGACTGATAAAGACATTCTTTTACAAGCCTTCTCTGACTGTCGTGTGTGTAATAGCGAAGAGAGGGGGGTCAGAACACATATAGATATATAAAGGTATATATGTACAGATAAAAGGAGTATAATGGATATTTAAAGGTGTAGAAATGTTGCAAAGATGCTATGAATGTTTATTAAAGAATAAAAAAAAATAAGTGAATGAATCCAGCTGCATCAGTTATCTGTCTCTGCTTCTGGATTTGAAACTCTGTCAAATCTGCCTGACAAGCAGCCAGATTTGATCTCGGAAGGAGAGAGGGGATCTTTTGCACCCTGCTGAAACTTTTGCCCCCCTCTCCGTAGATTCATGGAATCCGAGCTGGACCTGAACGACATCATCCAGGAGATGCACGTGGTGGCCACCATGCCGGACCTCTACCACCTCCTGGTGGAACTCAACGCCGTGCACTCGCTCCTCGGGCTGCTGGGGCACGACAACACCGATATCCTTCTTGAGGGGCGGGGGGGGGGCGGCAGGGGATCAGCTGTCACTCTTGCGTTCGTTTGGGCTGAGCGATCAGGTCTTGGGCTGGATGGGGTGTCAACCAGCGGCCTCAAAAGGAGGCTCCAGAGCTTCACCTTGGGGGAAACGGAGCCTGCAGCACCGCCAGGTAGAGGCATGTCAATCAGCGCTGCTGATGGGCGTATTGGGTGGGAGGGGAGGGAGGGGAGGGAGGCTGGCTGAGAAACCCTTCCCCCTCACTTCCCTTAGCTCCCTTGGGAAGGTTTTGTCTCCTTCAGTAAATTAGGACTGATGCTTCCTTCCTTCCTTCCTTCCTTCCTTCCTTCCTTCCTTCCTTCCTTCCTTCCTTCTTCTATCTATATCTGTTATCATCTATGTCTGTCTGTCTGTCTGTCTGTCTGTATCTCTACGGTTATCCATTCAATCATCCATCCATCCATCCATCCATCTATCTATCTATCTACCTATCTATCTATCATCTGTTTACCTATATCATTCTCTATCTTTATCTCTATCTTTCTAACTATCATCTGTTAATCTCTGTCTCTATCATTATGTCTTTCATCTGTCTATCTTTTATCTCTACGGTATCTATATCTACCTACCTACCTACTTACCTACCTATCTTTCTACCATCTGTCTATCTAAAGATGCGGAGACTCTAGAAAGAGTGTAGAGAAGAGCAAGAAAGAGGATTAGGGGACTGGAGGCTAAAACATATGAAGAACGGTTGCAGGAACTGGGGATGTCTAGTTTAATGAAGAGAAGGACCAGGGGAGACATGATAGCAGTCTTCCAATATCTCAGGGGCTGCCACAAAGAAGAGGGAGTCAAGCTATTCTCCAAGGCACCTGAGGGTAGAACAAGAAGCAATGGGTGGAAACTAATCAAGGAGAGAAGCAACTTAGAACTGAGGAGAAATTTCCTGACAGTGAGGACAATTAATCAATGGAACAACTCCAAACATTGTGAATTCTCCAACACTGGAGGTCTTTCAGAAGATGTTGGATAGCCATTTGTCTGAAACTGTATAGGGTTTCCTGCCTAGGCAGGGGGTTGGACTAGAAGACCTCCAAGGTTCCTTCCAACTCTGCTATTGTATTATATAGTATTGTATCTACCTGGCTATCTATATTTATATCTATGATTATCTACCTATTCGTCCGTCCGTCTGTCCGTCCATCCATCCATCCATCCATCCATCCATCCATCCATCCATCCATCCATCCATCTATCTATCTATCTATCTATCTATCTATCTCAGGGGTATCCAAACTCGACAACTGTAAGCTATGCTGGTTAGGGAATCCTTTGAGTTGACGTCCACAAGTCTTACCCTATATCCTTACCTATACCGGGATGGCATCTTCAAATGCCAAGGTTAAGCATCCTTGCCCTATACCACTCCGGACAAGTGGCTGCCCAGTCTCTCCTTAGAAGCCCCCAGTGGCGAAGCACCCCCACCTTCTGAAGAGAAGCCATTCCACCGGTTAATTGTTCTCACTGTCAGGAAGTTTCTCCTTCGTCCTAAATGGGTTTGGTAAATGTGAAGAAAGCGTGAGAAAGGATGAATAGAACAGCCGGGAGGCTGGGGAATTCTGGGAGCCAAAGTTCACAGGTCTTACATTTGCCAGGGCTGGAGACCCTGCTCTGTCAGGTTAGCAGGCCGGGGGTCTTTCCTGCACCTGATTCCCAAGAGGGTCACCAGGGCATCCTCCACCTGCCATGTTAGCAGGCCACTGGGAGTTCTTTCTGCCTGTCCTCTTGAGTCGAGCTGGGTTTGCGGAGAAGAGAAGTGAAAAGGCTTTGTGAAAATCGCCTGCACGGCTGCCCTGGACAACTGACAAATCTCCCACACAAACCTTTCCGCCTGATGTCAGCCTGTTGCCTCTCCTAGTTACTGACAAGTAACCGTTGAAAAACTCTGTTTAGAAACGTTATCTTGGCCAGGAAGGAAGACAGGCGAGATGAGAAGGCAGAATAATAACAATAATAATAATAATAAAAAAGATATAAGAACCAGATCTCAGGTGTCCTTTGAGAACAAAAAAGAAAAGGAATTTTTTCCCCTCTCCTGGTTTGGCTTCTTGGAAGATGCTTGCATGGTGTCCCAAGGGGGCTTTCTCTCCCAGCAGTAATTGGACCTGGTTGATTTTTCTTGAAGGTGTGTCATTGCTCATCCAAGAAGCCTTTTCCATTCTAACTTAAGATCTTCCAAGAAAGAAGAAATCAATAAAGTCCAGGTGCTGTCTGGGCAAAAGCACCTTTGGGACAACCCGGAGGTGAGAATTTCCACGGAGTGGCTGCGCAGGGGAAGTTTTTGGCAGGCTGAGCCGTGTGTGCTCACTTTGGGAAAACGCCTGGGCCTGCTGGCAACAAACACGGAAGGGAAGGGAATATAGAAAATGAATGGAATGGAAGAGAATAAAATAGGATAGAAAAGATAGGATAGGACTGTGATGGCGAACCTATGGGGCGCGTGGCAGAGGTGGCACGCAGAGCCCTCTCTGTTGGCATGTGTCACCAGCTGCTTTTCTGGTTTCTGGGGCGCATGCTGGTCTCAGAGTGTGGGGGAGCGCAGGAAACTCAAAAGACTAGCTGGCCAGTGTGCCTGCATGTGCTGGTGTGCACATGCTCCCATGCTCCCTGGCCAGCTGATCTATGGGTTTCTGGCGCTCTGGCCTGCATGAAAACCAGCTGTCTGGTGTGCATGCATGTGCTGGAAATCCAAAGACAGCTGGCCAGCGCATGTGCATTCCAGTTTCGGCACTCGGTGCCAAAAAGATTCGTCATCGCTGGGATTGGATATTGTACACTTTGAATGTACACTAATTGGCATACATTGAAATGAAATTTCGTGGCGTGCAACTCATTGTATTTAAGGCAGCCAGGCTCGGAGGAAGTGGAAACCAAGTGTCGGTCCAGCCTGCCCTCTTGCCTTCCCCATCGCTTCCTCTGGTTGTGAAAGTTGGACCTTAAAAAAAACAAGATAGGAAGATGTTCTGACCCCCCTCGTCCTACACCAAAGCACGCCGAGACAAAGATACTTCAAGGATTTATTAACACACAGACTAGACCTTGGCAGCAATCCAGCACAGTCCAGACGATTGGCAGAAATCCAGCACAGACTAACCTTGGCAGCAATCCAGCCTGCCAAGCTAGCCACGATAGCTTCTCCAGCTCTAGTAAATACGTTGACTCCTGCGACGAGCGTGTGGAACGTCATTCCTTTTATAGTCTTGAGAGGAGCCTAATTACCACCAGCTGAGTGCAGTTATCTCCTGTAACTGCGTAACTGTTCCTTACACCTATTAGCCCTCCGTTGCCGGGCATCCAGGACCAACTCCCTTGTCTCCTCCCCACTGCTCCAATGCATGACGTCAGGATCACACTCCCTTGTCTCCTCCCCACTGGTCCAAGACTCAGGCGCCTCCTGGTGGCCAACCAGCCTCTCTGCGCCCTGCTCGGAGTCGGAACCCTGTCCAGGGTCCTCCACATCCTCCAGAGCCGACTCATAGGGCCCTTCGCCGTCAGAGTCTGGTGGCAGCTCCAACAGCTCCTGCTGGGCCACAACAGGAAGAAAATGGACTGGTTTGAGCTCCGGTGAGCTGGAGAAGGTTCCTGCGTGTTCCCTGGACAGCAGAAGGGACTAGCGAGCACTGGAGCGCATAACACCAGGCGTGTCCCTGGAAGGCAAAACCTCCAAACTGCATCTCACTTATTCTCCCCGTGTCTTGTGGGGGAATTCACTGGAGGAAGCGGTGGTGCTGGGAAGAGTTTGCGGTCAAAGGAAGCCAGGCCATTCAAAGGACAGAGTGGCTGGACACCATCAAAGCTGAGACCGGCCAGAGCAGAGAAGGGCTGAAGGAAGGAGGGGAAGATCGGACTGTTGCAGCAGATTTGAGGTTTGCAATCTACTTACGAAAGACCAGGACTCGAGACCACGAAGGTGCGAGAGAAACAGGTTTATTTGATGCATCGAGTTCAGCGTGTTCACAGACCAAAATCTGAACTTCCTGGGCTCTGCCCAGGATGCTACCTTTATGCCGTGTTCCACACTGTGCCTTCTCAAGTCAAGTCAACATGAGACAAACATGACATTTCGAAAAGGAGAAGTTCACTTTGGAATGTTACAGCGAAGTACATAGGAGAAATACAAAAAAGAGAAGTTCCTATAATGTCTTAAGCTGTCAGCAGTTTTTACCTCTGTTCTATCTCTCACCCACGCCTGGCTTCCTGTGCCCCTCCTTTACAGGCCACACTGTTCAGCCCTATTTTTAATACTTATGAGGAAGTTGGAGAGAAAGTTCACTCCAGCTAAAAGTCAACTTTGGAACTCCAGGGCACTAGAATGAAAAGCCAAGCTAATATGAATTTATAAGGCCCATTCTATTAAGACCACCTAACCTGCCCAGCCACTGGTGGGTTTACCTGTGCACCCCCTCCTGCATCAGGACAAGGGGGAAAGGCCCAGAGAGGCACCAAGAGTCGGACAGGACTGAATAGATAACATCGTCGTCATCATCATTAAGCTGAAACCATCCAGCTGGGCCCCCCAGTTCCGGGAAGGGGGGGTGGGCTTTCATGCCTGCTTTTGTTGGTTGGAGCTTCCACTATGCAATGATGATTTCTGCAAACACCTCCCCTGCTTCTTCAGTTTTAAAAAAAGAACAGCATCAGCATCAGAGCCGAAATAAATCGTATCTAGAAACGTTTCCTCTGCGTAAGCATCTCTGTGGCCTTGGCCCTTCCTCTCCCCGAGGTTTTTCCGAAGGCTCCAGCAGGCTCGGCACTGCCTCATTTGTTAGAAGGTTGACGTGGATGGGGCCGCTCAGGTGGACGGACATAAATGATGGAGGCCTTACTAGTGACAGCCTCGGAAGAGAGAAAAAAAACCACCGGTTCCGTCCCCCCCTCAGCCGCGAGAAGCCGGGGGGACAACGGCCGTTTGTACCCCTTCTTAAGGCCTTGGTGAAGCCACGCGTGGAATATGGCGTTTTGGTGGCATCGATACGAAAAAGACGTGGAGACTCTAGGAAGAGCGCAGAGAAGAGCAGCGGAGATGGTTAAATAAACACCCGGAGAATAAAACGTAACGGAGAACGGCTGCAGGATTTGGGGAGGGCCAGTTTAGTGAAAAGAAGAACTATGGGGGGACATAGCAATAGCAATAGCAGTTAGACTTATATGCCGCTTCATAGGGCTTTCAGCCCTCTCTAAGCGGTTTACAGAGTCAGCATATCGCCCCCAACAACAATCCGGGTCCTCATTTCACCCACCTCGGAAGGATGGAAGGCTGAGTCAACCCTGAGCCGGTGAGATTTGAACAGCCGAACTGCAGAACTGCAGTCAGCTGAAGTAGCCTGCAGTGCTGCATTTAACCACTGCGCCACCTCGGCTCTCTTCCTCCCTTCCTCTTATTCCTTTCTCATTCCCTTCTCATTTCCTCCTTCCCTCCTCCCTCCCTTCCTTTTCTTCTTTCTTTCAGTCTTCCTGTGACTTTGTCTCTCTTTCTCTTTCTCTCCCTCTCTCCCTCTCTCTTCACCCCAACACTTCCACTACACACACAATAGCAATAGCAATAGCAGTTAGACTTATCTACCGCTTCGTAGGGCTTTCAGCCCTCTCTAAGCGGTTTACAGAGTCAGCATATTGCCCCCAACAACAATCCGGGTCCTCATTTCACCCACCTCGGAAGGATGGAAGGCTGAGTCAACCCTGAGCCGGTGAGATTTGAACCGCCGAACTGCAGAACTGCAGTCAGCTGAAGTGGCCTGCAGTGCTGCACCCTAACCACTGCGCCACCTCGGCTCTTGAGAGCAGTTGTACAATATTTGGGGGGCTGCCAAGAAGAGGCAGTCAGCCTATTCTCCAAAGTACAAGAAGTGATGGATGGAAACTAATCAAGGAGAGAAGCAACGTAGAAGTAGGAACAGCTTGCCTCCAGAAGTTGTGGGTGTTCCGTCACTGGGTGAGGTTTTTAAGAAGAGGCTGGGCAGCCACTTGTCTGAAATAATACAGGCTCTCCTACTTGAGCAGGAGGCTGGACTAGAAGACCTCCAAGGTCTCATCTATCTCTAAGTTACAGGAATTGGGTAAGGAAAGGGAGGCAGGGCTAAGGGAGGCATGATGGGAACCTTCCACTCTTTGGAGGGCTGCCACAGAGAAGAAGGAGGGGTCAAGCTATTCTCCAAAACGCCGAAAGGCAGGAGGAGAAGCCATGGGTGGGAACTCATCAAGGAGAGAAGCAACCGAGAACAAAGAGAAATTTCCTGACAGAGAGAACAATCAAATCAGTGGAACAATCTGCATTCAAAAGTTGGGGTGCTCCAACTCCGGAGGCTTCTAAGAGGAGACTGGACACCCAGAGCTGAGGTGGCGCAGTGGTTAAATGCAGCACTGCAGGCTACTTCAGCTGACTGCAGTTCGGCGGTCCAAATCTCACCGGCTCAGGGTTGACTCAGCCTTCCGTCCTTCCGAGGTGGGTGAAATGAGGACCCGGATTGTTGTTGGGGGAGATATGCTGACTCTGTAAACCGCTTAGAGAGGGCTGAGAGCCCTATGAAGCGGTATATAAGTCTAACTGCTATTGCTATTTGTCTGAAATGATATAAGGTCTTCTGCTTGGCCAGGGGGTTGGACTAGAAGACCTCCAAGGTCCCTTCCAGCTCTGTTATTTTGGGCTTCTCAAGCTTTACGTGCCCCCCCACTCCTGCTTGTCGTGCCGGGCTCATCCTGCATCAAAGTGGAATCCTGGCGTGGGCTTGCAGTCCTGGGGGAAGCAGCCTTGGCAGGCAATTGGCAAAATATTGGGAGGCAAAGCCTGAAGCCCTGGCAGAATCCTCTCTTGCAAAGAGAGCTTTGTGCCAGAGCGGCGGCCATGAAGCAGCCAGAGAGAAGGCCTCTCTCCCTCGGGAGCTCGGCATGGGATATTCGCGGGAGCAGAAAATCCCAAAGAGAATAGCAATAGCAATAGCAATAGCAGTTAGACTTATATACCGCTTCATAGGGCTTTCAGCCCTCTCTAAGCGCTTTACAGAGTCAGCATATCGTCCCCAACAACAATCTGGGTCCTCATTTTACCCACCTCGGAAGGATGGAAGGCTGAGTCAACCCTGAGCCGGTGAGATTTGAACAGCCGAACTGCAGAACTGCAGTCGGCTGAAGTAGCCTGCAGTGCTGCATTTAACCACTGCGCCACCTCGGCAAAGCAGCCCCTCCTGGACCAGCGTCTGAGAGCCCCCCCGTGGGTGAAATCTCCATAAATAAAGTCAGTGGGTCGGCAGGCTCATCTGCGGGAGGTGAGCCAAGATGCAGGCAGGAGATAATGCCCCATTGATAGTTTTCAATTAGCAAGGACTGGGAACTTGAGCCCATCCATCAACATCCAGGGCCTTCAGAGGACCTTCCCTCTTGCTGACTCAGCTGGGGAGGGGGGGGGGGCTGAAGTTACGCTGCTATGCCCGACAAGCACCATACAAGGCTGCCATTATCCAGTATCTTAAGACAGTGTTTCTCAACCTTGGCAACTTGAAGATGTCCGGACTTCAACTCCCAGAATTCCCCAGCCAGCATTCGCTGGCTGGGGAATTCTGGGAGTTGAAGTCCGGACATCTTCAAGTTGACAAGGTTGAGAAACACTGTCCTAACCACTGCTGGGGAATTCTGGGAGTTGAAGTCCGGACATCTTCAAGTTGCCAAGGTTGAGAAACACTGTCCTAACCACTGCTGGGGAATTCTGGGAGTTGAAGTCCGGACATCTTCAAGTTGCCAAGGTTGAGAAACACTGTCCTAACCACTGCTGGGGAATTCTGGGAGTTGAAGTCCGGACATCTTCAAGTTGCCAAGGTTGAGGAACACTGTCTTAAGGGGCTGGATGGAAGCCAGTCAAGCAGAGAAACCCCCTGACCGTGAGGACAATTCACCAGTGGAACAGAAGCTGCCTCCAGAAGTTGCGGCTGCTCCGACACTGGAGGCTTTTAAGAAGGGATTGTCTGAAACGGTCTAGGATAGTGTTTCTCAACCGTGGCGACTTTACGTCCAGTGGACTTCAACTCCCAGAATCCCCCTGGCTGGGGGATTCTGGGAGTTGAAGTCCACAGGGCGTAAAGTCGCCAAGGTTGAGAAACACTGGTCTAGAATCTCCTGCTTGAGCAGGGGGTTGGACTAGAAGACCTCCAAGGTCCCTCCCAGCTCAATTCCGAATTGAACAGCCTAATAAAAGAGGAGGGGATGTCCTGGTAGCAGTCTTCCAATATCTCAGGAACTGCCCCGAAGATGAAGGGGGGGTGTGTGTTCCACCTATTCTCCAAAGCACCAGAAGGCTGGACAAGAAGCCACGGGTGGAAACTCATCAAGGAGAGAAGAAGAAAGCTGGAACTAAGGAGAGATTTCCTGACAATAAGGACAATTGCAAGGACTTGTATATCCAGAGGTTGTGGGGGCTCCATCCCTGGAGGTCTTTAAGAAGGGATTGTCTGAAATGGCCTGGGGTCTCCTACTTGAGCAGGGTCTCACATGAGGAGACTTCCAAAGTCCCTGCTGTCCTGTTATTCTGCATCAGGACTAGAAGTGGCAGGATAGCATCCTCCAATATTTGAGGGTCTCCTCACAGAGAACAGGAGGTCAACCTATTCTCCAAAACCCCCGAAGGCAGGACAAGAAGCAATGGGTGGGAACTAATCAAGGAGAGAAGCAACTGAGAACTAAGGAGAAACAATTAATCAGTGGAACAGAAGTTGCCTCCAGAAGTTACAAATGCTTCAACACTGGAGGTTTTCAAAAAGAGATTGGACAGCCAATTGTCTGAAATGGTAGAGGCTTTCCTGCCTGAACAGGGGGTTGGACTAGAAGGCCTCCAAGGTCCCTTCCAACTCTGGCATTCTGTATTCTGATTAAATGACCAGATGCTAATAATGAAGAACGGTTGCAGAAACTAGGGAGGTCTAGTTTAATGAAAAGAAGACCAGTGGTGACATGATAGGAGTCTTCCCGTATTTGAGGGGCTGCCCCAAAGAAAAGGGGGTCAATGTATTCTCCAAAGCACCTGAGAGCAGAACAAGAAGCAATGGGTGGAAACTAATCAAGGAGAGAAGCAACTTAGAACTGAGGAGAAACTTCCTGACAGTGAGAACAAATAATCAATGGTTCCCTCCAGAAGTTGTGAATGCCCCAACACTGGAGGTTTTTAAGAAGATGCTGGATAGCCATTTGTCTGGAATGGCCTAGGGTCTCCTGCTTGAGGAGAGGGTTGGGCTAGAAGACCTCCAAGGCCCCTTCCAGCTCTCTTACTCTGCATTCTCCCTGGATGTTCATTGGTAGCCAAGGAGCCATTCTGGGTCGGTCACCGAAGCTGAGATGGCAAGCGATGAAGCATTTACCTTCCCTTAGCCTAGTTTACCTCCCCAAGCTGAGCGGAGAGCCGCATTTCTGCTTGATCTCAAACCTGCCAAGAAATTTATTCTCTTCCCTCCCCTAGGGCTACCGTTTGAAACACCGAGGATAAATGGTAAGCGAACGATTGCTATTCAGGAAGGGGGGGGGAAAAAAAACCACCACCTTGCATGTCTCACCATTGGCATATCAATTTACAGGACACGCTTAAGAGTTTTTGACATATAGCATCACGCTTCCCCCAGGATATGCTTCTCCCTGGAGTCTTGAACCCACCATTTCTATCTTTAAATCACTCTCCGAAGTGAGAGAGAGGAGGGGAAAAAAACTCTTTCTCTCTTTGTTGCTAAAATTCACTTCTATCGCTGCGTACAACAGGCAAGAAAGAGGATCAAAAGATGAGGAAGCAAATTCAGCTGAGCAGCCGCTTCGCCCAGCCCATCCCTGACGCCTTTCGACATCAAAGTTTGTGAGAGAGGGGCTTGGCAGGTCTTCTGAACCAGACAAGGGGAAGAACAAGCAGGGTTGTTCTGATGCTGGGTGGGCTGATGTGGCTTCAACCATCTCTCCTCTTTTGATTCACTTCCATTTCATTCCTTTTTTTTCTCGTTTGGCGGCGATTTGAGAGCAGATAATTCCGAATTAAGGGACTTAATCGCAAAGGTGCTTTTTTCAGGAAGCAACTGTGGATTTTCTTGCTTTTCCTTTCGAAGACGTTTCGCTTCTAATCCCAGAAGCTTCTTCAGCTCTGACTGGATGGTGGGGAAGGGAAGGATTTATATTATAAATATACCAGCAGACAGCTGGTCATTTGCATCCTTTTAGAGGGTCGTTGAGGCCACGTGGAGGTTTGTCTCTCTAGCCTTCTGCACACCTGTTTGCATGAAAACATCTGCAGAAAACATCCTGCAGCCAAGAAGGCTCCACAACCATTTGCACCACTCAGGAGACTCTGAGGACACAGATGAAACCTCCAAGAGGCCTCGGCGTCCCTCTCAAAGGATGCAAATGACCAGCGATATGCAAGGAATATAAATCATTTTTGGCTTCCAGGGGGCCTTCCGGGCGCAAAATGGGGGTGCCCTGCCCTCCTAAGGCCCTGCCAATTTGCAGAATGCCTGTAACTATTCGATAGTTATTTGTTCTCGTTCTGGTCAAAAGAAGTGGAGTTCTCGCTGATGCTGCCAATTTCTGAGAGTTAAACTGTTCTCTGAGAAGGTGGTGGATTGAGATTGAGATTGAGATGTTTATTTATATGCCGCCCTTTTCCCTGGGGGGACTCAGGGCGGCTTACAACTTGAAAAAAAAGGGGGGGGGAAACAAACATTTAACACGTAGGACAATACGTCATTAAAAAACTCAACATTCATACCATTCGGGTGGGTTACAGTCTTTAGCCCCAGGCCTGACAGGATAGCCAGATTTTGAGGGCTGTGCGGAAGGTCTGGAGGGTGGTGAGGGGAGGGAATCGCCCCCTCCCCAGCTGTTGAACACTTTTGAAAAAACTTCCTGTGCCCCACATTCCTGGACAGCCAGGACTTGGCCTCGCTAGCAACCGAGTCACTGAATCTGGCCTCAGAAGATGGGGGAGGCCAAGAAACGTCTCTAAAAAAATTGGAGGTTGACTTTCAGGTGTTTGATTGACAGATCGATTGGGAAATTGTCTTGATAAGGCCGTTGATTTTAGGTGGCCGACAATAATACGACCAGAATAGGGAAAAGGCTCCCCAGGAGGAATCGGCTCTCACCAACCTTCGGGACATCCGGGTGGGGGCAGAAGCCTGGTGGGGGGTGGGGGGTGTCCTCAGACATGCTTGGAGAAGAGCAGGACAGAGGTCCTCTGGGTCCCTGGGAGAAGTGGGGGGGGTCGCTTGGATTCTTGGAAGAATTGCTAAATTTGGGGAGGCCCCGGGGGTTGTTTTTGGAGGGGGTTGATCCCTGCAGGCGTTTTGGGGAGGGGTCTTGGAGGCTGCCCTGGTTTCCGGGAAGGAGGTTCTGCTTGTTTGCCTTAACCCGAAGCCTACATGTCGCCATTGCGGTGGTGGATCTTCTGCAGGAGCTCACGGACATCGACACCCTGCACGAAAGCGAGGAAGGGGCTGGGGTCCTCATAGACGCCTTGGTAAGTGGCCCCCACGGGGGCATCTCGGGCTGGGCTGGGGCTCGGACCCCTGGAAAGCAAAGCAAGATTCTCGGTGGAGGCCAGGAACCCCTTTGGAAGGAGCCCTGAGCCCTGTGGCTGAGCGCCTCTAGCACTGATGATGTTCCCTAGCTGGGTCATGAAAGGTCTTCCAAACTCAACAACAACGACCCCACAGTTCTCCTCCTATCAGCAAACCCCCCCTCCCTTCTAGCACTGATGATGTTCTCTAGTTGGGTCTTCAAACGTCTCAAGACAACAACCAATCTCAGCACCAAAGTCTCTACTTTCCTCCCACCCCTCCTCCTCCTCCTCCTCCTCTTCATCCTCTTCCTCCTCCTCATTTTCCTCCTCCTCTTTCTTCTCCTCCTCTTCCTTCTCTTCTCCTCTTCCTTTTCCTCTTCCTCCTCCTCTTCCTCCTCCTCCTCTTCTTCCTCTTCCTCTTCCTTTTTCTCGTCTTCCTCTTCCTCCTCCACCTACAGTCAACCCTGAGCCGGTGAGATTTGAACGCTGAACTGCAGATAACAGTCAGCTGAAGTGGCCTGCAGTGCTGCACCCTAACCACTGCGCCACCTCGGCTCTACTCCCCTCCCCCAGCTCTGTTTCTTTGCTTTTTTATTTCTTCAATCAATCAATCAATCGTGAAGACTCTTTCGATCAGCCTGAATCTCTCCTCCCGCTGAGACTCCTCACCCTGGATCGCTTCTCTTCTCTTCCACCTTTCCCATTCTAGGGCTCCCTTTCCCATCAATTTCCAAAAGCCCCCCAAAAATGAAGGGATCTTTTAGACAAGATTCCTGAATTTCCGTCCACCCCCCCACCCCCCGTGCCTCCTTCCGTCTTTTGCCAAGGCTGTGTTCAGTCCCCAGGCGGTGGCATTTCTGCTGGACACCAAAGCTCACGCTGCTTTGTCCCACCAGCCGATGCCGCGGGAAAGCAATCCTTTCTCCGCCATCGCTGTGTGCGGCCAGCAGCCATCCGGCTGACCTTTCCTCGGTGGTCAATAAATTGCTTGCTGGAGGAAGCAGAAAGTGCTTGCTTCCCGCTGGCTCTGCAGATCAAATTCTGCCTATTCCTCAAACCCAAAAGGGGAGCCTTTCCCTCCCTCGGGTTAATTTGCTCTTCTGCCTGATTTGGCCGTCTTAACAATCCTCGCTCCCAATTTATTTATTCATTGGTTAAGTTGGTCCGGCGACCCTTCTCCTCCCGACGGCTCGGAATGGAGAACAGCTACGATTGTTTTTACGCTTGTGTCTTGGTTTTTTAATTTTCATTATTTGTCAGCTGCCCAGGGTGAGTGGGCGGCCATATGAATTTTCTAAATGAATACCGTGTTTTTCGGAGCATAAGACGCACCTTCCCACCCCCCCTAAAAGAACGTGGAAATGTTGGTGCGTCTTATACACCAAATGCAGCCATTTTTGGCCTCCCGAAGTCCCACCCCCCGCATCCCCTTTTTGCAAAAAATGGGTGGAAAATGGGCAGTTTTTCGCAAACATGGAGGTGTTTTTGCCTTCCCCAATCCCCCAGGAACACCCAGGCTTCAGCAGGGCTGGGGGAAGGAAAAACGCCCCCGTTTTTTGTGAAAAACAGCCCATTTTTTTGCAAAAACGGGGGCATTTTTGCCTTCCCCCAGCCCTGCTGAAGCCTGCAGAGTGCTCCTGGGGGATGGAAAAAACTGTTTTTTCTTACTTAACCATTATCTTCTTGAAAAACCCCAGTGATGGAGCACCCACAACTTCTGAAGGAGAGGGGAAGTCATTCCACTGATTAATTGTTCTCATTGTTAGGAAATTCCTCCTTATTTCCAGGTTGAATCTCTCCTTGGTCAGTTTCCATCCATAGTTCCTTCTCTGGCCTTCAGGTGCTTTGGAGAATAGCTTGACCCCATAACTCCTCTCTGTTGCAGCCCCTCAAATATTGGAAGATGCTCTCCTGCCTCCCCTGGTTCTTCTCCTCACTAGACTAGCCAGGCCCAGTTCCTGCAACCATTCATTGTATGTTTTAGCCTCCAGTCCCCTCCTCATCCTGGTTGCTCTTCTCTGCACTCTTTCTAGAGTCTCCACTTTGTTTTTTTATATTGTGGTGACCAAAACTGGATGCAAATATTCCAAGTGTGGCCTTACCACACTTACCAAGGCTTTACAGAGTGGTACTGATTTCTCCTTCCTTCTATGTTGCATCATCTCCCTTTAGTCACCTTCCGCCCTGCCCTCAGCTGCTTTGGAGAACAGGTGGAGCAAGGGAGGGTTGCAGAGCCTATATATGGGTCTTTGGTCGGCCGGCCCTTCTCCCTCTCACACTTGCCCTGACTCTGCCCTTTCTCCCTTCCTCTTCCTCGGCCCAGGTGGACGGGCAGGTGGTAGCGTTGCTGGTGCAGAATCTGGAGCGTCTGGATGAAAGCGTGAAAGAAGAGGCCGACGGCGTTCATAATACTCTGGGTAAGCGGGGTGCCCGTTGGAGGGGTGAAGAGGCCTCTTGCCCTCTAAGCTGGGATCTGCCCCATCCTCCTTCTTGCCTTCCAAGCGCTGGAGGATCTGGCCTGAGGTCCAATGGGGCCCTTTCACACTGGAGGAGGCTGCTGGATTGATGGTAACATGCACACACACTCACCCCTCTGCTCCCCACCTGTCCATCCTTTTGGTTATCATATTGATATATTCTTCCTGTGTTCCGTTGAGTTGTTCATGAATGGACAATATTTATGGACAACTACCTGATAACCTGGTGTTCCCCGGGTATTTATTTATAGGGGGGAAATGTCTGGACCAAACGTAATTTCTAATGTTGTATTTTCCCCCTTACCAGAGGGAGCCCCCTGGTGGAGTACTGGGGAGCCATTACCATGGCAACTCCACTGCGCTGTACAGTAGAAGCCATTTTACGGCACAACAGGCTGTATCTTAACAGAACACACATACCCCCAAGGGGTGTCTTTCCCCCACAATATTTGTTTCCAGAGAGTAAGTCATCTGTGTAACAAGTTTGGTTGAAATTGCTCGAGTTACCCTGGAACATACACATACACAAACACAGCCATAGATATGGATATATAGATATAAGACAAAAAGAGAACCATGGCAACAGGTGTGGAGATAAGTCAGTGAAGATTCTCAGCCTTCCAGTAGAGTTGTCTGGAAGTCCAGTTGCCATAACTCAACCTCCAGACAAGGGTGGGAGAACCAGAGCTTCTGATATGAGGGAGGAACCCCTCTCCAGCCGCCTGGGCCTCTCAAGGCATGTCTTGGCCCTCATGGTCCCAGGCCAGAGGTCCTTGCCTTAGGACGGTCTTTCTCAACCATGGCTGTCTGGGAAATTCTGGGAGTTGAAGTCCACGCTCTTGAAAGTTGCCACGGTTGAGAAACATTGTCTGGGGAACACTGCCGGGTTGGGAAGCCTGCTAAGATATGCCCATGGCTGTGAAATTCAGGACTGATAAGGGTCTTCTCTGCTCTCTCTCTCTCCCCCCCCCCTCTTAATCCTCCCCAAAGCTATCATTGAGAACATGGCAGAGTTTCGGCTGGAGGTGTGCGCAGATGCTGCCCAGCAGGGCCTCATGCAGTGGCTTCTCAAGAGGTTGAAGGTGAGTGTTGTGTTAAAATATTCATGACATGGGAAGAAGGTCAGCCAATGAATAGGCATAGCAACTACGTCAGCCAAGGGGAGCTTAAACAGATCTGAGTCTGTGCAGAGAATCGAAACTGAAACTTCAGCAGTCTGCTGCTCTGAGAAGTAAACTTAGCAGTCTGTCTGGGTTTGTCTGCTGGAATGAAGCCAACTGCTTGTGTTTTCCTGTAACTCTCCCGCCTTGTGTTTCCTTGGGAGAACCACATGTTGGTATTGTACATTTATTCATCTGTTCTTATGTGTACTAAAGAAGTTAATGAATCCAGCTGCCTCAGTTATCCGTCTCTGCTTTCTGGATTTGAATTTATGCAACAAACTCTGACATGATGGCCATATTTTCTCTGATGGTTCCCCTTAAGGTGGCCGAGGGGAGGACGGGGACTGGTGGCTGTAGCACCTTTGGACATCAACTCCCAGAATTCCCCAGATAGCCTTGACTTCTGGGAGTTGAAGTCCACAAGTCTTGGAACCCTTTACCTTATATGCCATTCTGGACAACTGGCTGTCCAGTCGGTCCAGTGCCAAAGGGCGTTGGTGTTGTAAAGTGGCAGGGTTGGGAAAGGAACATTGGACCCCGGGGGGGCATTTCACTGACCATAAAAGGCCGAAGGCCAAACCTCTATGAGACCGGAGGTCCTTGACCGTAGGAAGAATGCAAAAGGCATTTCTTGACCCGCTGCTCTCCCCTCCCCCCCCTCTTGCAGGCCAAGATGCCTTTTGATGCCAACAAGCTCTACTGCAGTGAAGTGCTGGCCATTCTCCTCCAGAACACGGACGGTGAGTCCTCGACCTGCCCCCTCTCCCCCCACACACACCTGGCCTGTGGTGGGCTTTATGCCCCCGAAACTCCCTCCCACCTCCTTTCCTTGCCCTGGGCTCTCTGCCCAGCCCTATCGATTTTAGCTGCTGCGATTGAGGTAGCTGTCAAATCTGAGCCTCTGCCCCCTCCTCTCCTTTGCCGGGTGAGGGCCTGTCAAATCTGACCTTTGCCCCCTCCCCACCTTCTTGCAGACAACCGGGAGATGCTGGGGGAGCTGGATGGGATCGACGTCCTGCTTCAGCAATTGTCGGTGAGTAACTTCCTACCCTTTGGCTTTGCCTGGAGGAGGGGGGGGGGGAAGAGACGCTCATCCCAAGGGGAGGGGGGGAGAGGAGACGGGAAGCTGAAGCCCAGCAGGCTTTGAACCCGCCCCCCCCCCGGGGGGTGGGAGGGCGAATGCAGTCCAGCTGCTTCATGCCGGCCATGAAGGATCCAGAAAGAGCATTTTCACTTAGTCCCTGACTTACAATCATTCGTTCAGCGACTGTTCAAAGTCAGGATGACGCTGAAGAAAAGCGGCCGATGGCCTGTCTTCAACATGAGCCGAGGTGGCGCAGTGGTTAGAGTGCAGTACTGCAGGCTACTTCAGCTGACTGCTAGTTCGGCAGTTCGGCGGTTCTAATCTCACTGGCTCAAGGTTGACTCAGCCTTCCATCCTTCCAAGGTGGGTGAAATGAGGACCCAGACTGTGGGGGCCCTCTCTAAGCGGTTTACAGAGTCAGCATATTGCCCCCCAACAACAATCCGGGTCCTCATTTCACCCACCTCGGAAGGATGGAAGGCTGAGTCAACCTTGAGCCGGTGAGATTTGAACAGCCGAACTGCAGATAACAGTCAGCTGAAGTGGCCTGCAGTACTGCACTCTAACCACTGCGCCACCTCGGCTCTCTCCATCCCTGGAGGCTTTGAAGAAGAGGCTGGACAGCCATTTATTCAGGATGGTAGAGAGTTTCCTGCTTGGGCAGGGGCTGGACTAGAAGACCTCAGAGGTCCCTTCCAGCTCCGTTCTTCTGCTCCGGTATATAAAAGTTCTTAAGAATGCAATACAAGGGGTCCCTGACTTACAACTGCTCATTTAGTGACTGTTGAAACGGCACTGAAAAAAGTGACTCATGGCTCTCCACCCCCCCCACCCCCCCGAAGACATTTCCCTTGTCATCCAAGAATCCTCCTTCCAGGGAATGGAAGGATTTATATTCCTGAGCAGACTGTTGCAGGGAGAAGGATCAGGGGTGACACGATAGCTGTCCTCCAATATTTGAGGGGCTGCCACCAAGTGGGGAGGGGCCCCGGGGAAGGGGTCCCGGGGGAGGCCGGCTGCTGACCCCCTCTGCTGTGTGCTCTGGGGACAGGTCTTCAAGCGGCACAACCCGGGCCCTGCGGAGGAGCAGGAGATGATGGAGAACCTCTTCGACGCGCTCTGCTCTTCGCTGATGCTCAGCTCCAACCGAGACCGTTTCCTGAAGGGCGAAGGGCTGCAGCTGATGAACCTCATGCTCAGGTGAAGGACGGGCGGACGGAGAGAGGGCAGGGACACAGGCCAAGGGAGGGGAATGGGGCTGGGGGTAGAAGTGGGGCTCCTGCGGAGCGCAGGAAGGGTGGGGCCTTCAGGAGGGGTGGGGAGCTCCGTGGCTGGAGGTTTTGAAGAAGAGAATGGCCGGACACCTGCTTGGAAGGGTTGAGAGTCTCCTGCTTGAGGTTGGGCTAGAAGAGATCCAAGGTTAGTTCTCTATTCTGTCCTTCCTTCCTTCCTTCCTTCCTTCCTTCCTTCCTTCCTTCCTTCCTTCCTTCCTTCCTTCCTCCTCCTCCTCCTCCTCCGGGCCTTACTAAAAACTTGCAAGAAAACTACCAAGTTCAGGGAACACCAAGGACCCCACAATCCCCCTCCTCCCCATAAACCCCAATTCCTTTCTAGCACTGATTATGTTCCCTAGTTTGTTAGTGAAAACGTGTACAAGAACACAGCCAAGCTCAGAAAGGAACCAAGAACCACACAGTCCTCCTCCTCCTCCCCCTCCTCCTCCTCCTCCTCCTCTCCCCCCTTCCTTTTCTCTTCCTCTCCTCAAACCCCACTCTCTTCCGGCCCTGATGATGCTCCCTAGTTTGGTAGGGAAATGTCTGCAAGATAAATCACAAGCTCAGAGGACACCAAGGACTCCACAGTCGTCTTCCTCCTCCTCCTCTTCCTCCTCCTCCTCCTCCTCCCCCCTTCCTTTTCTCTTCCTCTCCTCAAACCCCACTCTCTTCCAGCCCTGATGATGCTCCCTAGTTTGGTAGGGAAATGTCTGCAAGAAAACCACCACCAGAGAGCAGCGGGGGCCTCTCAGGGTAGAACCGTGTGGCTGTTGTGGAAACGAACTGCCTGCTGCATTCACAATTACATTCCCCCCCCCCCCCAAAAAAGCCCCTTTGTTTCCAGGCCCTTTTGTGAAGGTGAGGTGGGCAGTGCAGGGAGGGAGCCTCCGGAGCAGCTGAGGATTTCTGAGAAACACATGGAGCTGATGTTGAGCCCCCAGACCCAAGACGCAGCATGCACAAAAGCCCCCTTTTCCTTCCCCCCCCCCCCCACTGGGGACCAAGTTCAGCTCTCCCCCCCCCTCCTGCCCTTGCCCTCAGCTTTCCCGCAGGGGAGGGGTCTGCCAGGAGAAAGTTCCCTCCCTGCAGAGCAAGGCTGGCTAATGCAGCAGCCGCAGCAGCAGGGAGCTAAATAAATAAGCAGAAAGCATGGATTGTTTTGAGGGGAGGGAGGGGGGGGGGAGGCGTTGGGCTGAGTTTTCTCTGGGCTAATTAAAGCTGTTCTGCAAGGGGGGGGGCAGAGAAGAGAACGTGCTTGTTCTCCTCCCCCCCTCTTTGTCCTTTTTCTCCTCTGGGCTCCCGGCTGCTCTCTGGCCCAGCACAGCTAATTAGCCAGCGTCCTTCATCCGGGCAGAGGAGGGAGATGGCATATTCTGATTCCCCTCTCCGGGTCTCCCCCCCCCCTCCATCCCCGGCCTTCACCTCTTCGCCCTCAGGGTGATGCTATGGGCCGCTTTCTCCTCCGTCTTAGAATAGAATAGAGTATCAAGAGTCGGAAGGGGCCTTGGAGGTCATCTAGTCCAACCCCCCCTTGCTCAGGCAGGAAACCCTACACCACTTCAGACAAATGGCTATCCAGCATCTTCTTCGAGACTTCCAGTGTTTGCAGCATTCACAACTCCTGGAGGCAAGTTGTTCCAACGCAGGTTTTCCCAAGTACGTTGGGACAAGTCTCCATCAGCCAACCAGCTGTGGGACAATTCAGCCATTCCGTTTAATAATCTCTTAAAAATTATTTTAAATCTTTTTTTTTTCCATTCGCATTTCATTTGGCCCCTCCTTTGTTTAACAATTTATTCCACTGTTCCTGCGATATTATACAACCCGCGGCGCATTGGCTTGGGGTGAGTTGCCAGAGACCTCCTGGGGGACAGTCCGTAGCAAGGTCTTTATGACAATTGGGGGTGTCCTGAGGTCATGCGATGCTGTCAGGCTTGTCCCAGCTTGGGCATCCAGGAAAGGAAGACCCTCGACTCCATTGGCAGAATCTGGACTTTGTTGCTTAAGAGCCAAGTGGTTACAGCAGAAGCAGAGCCAGCTGGGAGGAATCCTGGGAAGAGGGACCTTGGAGTCAGGGGTGGGCTGCTCCGGGCATTACTGCCGGTTCGGTGCACGCAAAAATAGGTCTGTGCGTGTGCAAAACGTTAAAAAAAGGGGGGAAAAATGTGGAATTAGAATTGTTCTGTGCGTGCACAGAATCAAAAATCAAGATGGTGGCTCTGTAGGAGAACCGGTTCGGGGGCGTGGCCAGCCTGGGTCGTTCCAGCGACCCAGTCTGCCAAACCACTACCAGTTCAGCCAAACTGGTCCGAACTGGTCGGAACCCACCTCTGCTTGGAGCCCGAGTGGACGATCCCTTCAACAAGAAGCCAATGCAATCCTTGCTTGTATAAACAGAGGGATAGAATCAAAATCAGATGAAGTATCGGTTCCACTTCATAAAGGCCCCGCCTGGAATCCTGCATCCAGTTTTGGTTACCCAAAAGGCGTTGAGACTCTGGAAAGAGCGCGGAGAAGAGAAACTCAGAGGATCAAAGGCCCGGAGGCTAAGAATGGTCCATTGTGGTTGTAAGTCAAGGACTTCTTCTAATGATGGTTAGCATCGTGGTTTTAATCCGTCCTTTGTGGTTTTGTCCCACTCCGTGATCCCAGAGATCTTCTTGTCACTTTTGATGCCTGAGAGATGCTTGCAATGATTTCTTTTTAAAAAAGGCTTCTTGTGCTTAAACTAGGGGTGTCCAAACTTGGCAACTTTTAAGACTTGTGGACTTCAACTCCCAGAATTCCCCAGCCAGCCAGCTGGCTGGCTGGGGAATTCTGGGAGTTGAAGTCCACAAGTCTTAAAAGTTGCCAAGTTTGGACACCCCTGGCTTAAACCCTTGTGTGTCTTTGCACCAACAGTGCATTTTCCAATCGTGGTTCTTTCTCGCTGAGATTCGCGTGTTCACGGGGTTCCGTAAGCAACTCCTGTGGGGGCAGCCCCATTTCTGACAAGGCAGGATTATTTTTATCATCCCTGCCCTCCCGGGCCCACCTTCTGAGCAGCTCCTCTCCAGAGAGACTGGCGTCATTTCCTCACCCCACGGGGAATCGGCCCAGCCCACCTTTGCCGGCAGAGGAAGCACGTCGAGGGTCCCGATTATTCTGGCTGGTGAGGGCCAGAGGAGGAAGACCTGCTCTGCTACCTGGAACATCACCCCCCCCCACCCCCAGTTGTGGGGTAGGCCCCAAAGATCTGCAAGAAAACAGAGGAAGAGAGGTGGAAGGGAGGAAGGAGAAACGGAGGAGAAGGGGAAGAAGAAGAGATGATTGGTAGCCCAGGGATGAGAGGGATCGGAGAGCAGTAAGGATCCCATATTCCTCCTCTTCCTCCCTGTTTCCTTTGCCCATCCCTCTCTGCAAACCCACCCCTTCCCGCACTGATGATATTAGCTAGTTGGGCAGTGAAATATCTGCAAGGAAATCACTCAGCTCAGAGAGCACCAGGGCTCAACCCTCAGCTACAAACAGTCCTCTCCTCTTCTATTTCTCCTCCTCCTCTTCCTCCTCTCCTCTTCCTCCCCCTACCCCCCCCCTCCTCCTCCTCCTCCTCTCCTCTTCCTCCCCCTCCTCCCCCTCCCTTTTATCGTGCTGATGATGGTACCTACTTTGGATCCTGAAACGACTACAGGAAAACAACCAAACGCAGAGAGCAACTGGCCTCTTCCTCCTCCTCCTCTCCATGACTCCTCCTCCTCTTCCTCCTCTTCCTCCTCCTCTTCCTCCTCCTTCCTCCTCCTCTTCCTCCTCCTCCTCCTTCTAACCCTGATGATGTTCCCTAGTTGGGTCATGAGACGTCTGCAAGAAAACCACCAAGCTCAGAGAGCACCAAGGACCCTATAGTCCTCCTCCCTCCCTCCTCCCCCTCTTCTTCTCCTCTTTAAACTCTCCCTCCCTTCTAGCCCTGATGATGTTCCCTAGTTGGGTCATGAAACGCCTGCAAGAAAACCACCCATCGCAGAGAGCCCCAAGCCCCCCCCTTCAGTTCATCCCTGAGCTACCAATAGTTGTCTCCTCCTCCTCCTCCTCCTCTTCTTCTTCTTCTTCTTCTTCTTCTTCCCCTTCTCCTCCTCCTCCTCCTCCTACTCCTCCTTCTAGCCCTGATGATGTTCCCTAGTTGGGTCATGAGACGCCTGCAAGAAAACCACCAAGCTCAGAGAGCCCCAAGCCCCCCCCCCCCCAGTTCATCCCTGAGCTACCAATAGTCGTCTCCTCCTCCTCCTCCTCTTCTTCTTCTTCTCCTTCTTCTTCCCCTTCTCCTCCTCCTCCTCCATTTTCTCCTCCTTCTCTTCCTCTGTAAAGAGAGAAAGGCCGCCTCCATCCCTAACCGTTTCCCCGCAGAAGGGAAGGGGCCGGCTGAGGTTTTAAATTCCTTCCATGTTTCCCCAGCAGTGGAAGGGGGAGGTGGGGGGGCTTTCCCGCCGCGGAGCCATTAGCCGGGCTTTCTTTGACCTGTGCAGAGGCCTTTGCCGTCTGCCAGGCACCAGCCGAGAGGCCGCCGGGAGGTCCAGCCACACAGCAGCGCAAGAGACAAATGGGTTTATGTGCAGGGCGGACAGCCCCTTGCCAGCAGCCGCCGCGGGAGGAGGAGGAGGAGGAGGAGGCGCCCCCGTGAAAGCTTTCACACAAAAAAAAGGACACCACAGGATCGCTTGAGTGGGAAGGGACCTCAGAGGTCTTCTAGTCCAACCCCCTACTGAAACAGGAAACCCTGACAACAGTTTGTTTAGTGACCGTTTAAAGTTACAACGGCACTGAAGAAAGGGACTTAGGACACACAGGTGCATTTTCAGGAGGCCACTGGACTTTCTGATTTTCTCTTCTGAGGACGTTTCCCTTCTCACCCAAGAAGCTTCTTCAGCTCTGACTGGATGGAGGGGAGGGGAAGGATTGATACTCCTTGCAGACAAAGCTGGTCATCTGCATCCTTTGAGAGGGTCCTTGAGGCCACTTGGAGGTTTGTCTGGGCCCTCGGGGTCACCTGAGGGGTGCAAATGTTTGTGGAGCCTTCTTGGCTGCAGGGTGTTTTCTGCAGATGTTTTCATGCGAATGGGTGCGGAGAAGGCTAGAGAGACAAACCTCCAGGTGGCCTCAAGGTGTGACCCGTCAAAAGGGCGAACGACAAAACCGCGCCCGACTAAACCGCGTCGCTGATGTCATCAACGCGGCAACAACAGCCAGCGCGGAGAAAGAAGGGCGCTTTAAATAGCACTTTGAAAGAAAGCCGATTCAACTTAAGGTAAGGGTTAGGTTTAGGGTTAGGTTTAGGGTTAAGGGTTAGGTTTAGGGTTAGGGTTAGGGTTAGGTTTACGGTTAGGTTAAGGGTTAGGGTTAGGTTTAGGGTTAAGTTTAGGGTTAGGTTTAGGGTTAAGTTTAGGGTTAGGGTTAGGGTTAGGTTTAGGGTTAGGTTAAGGGTTAGGGTTAGGGTTAGGGTTAGGGTTAGGTTTAGGGTTAAGTTTAGGGTTAGGTTTAGGGTTAAGTTTAGGGTTAGGGTTAGGTTTAGAGTTAGGTTTAGGGTTAGGTTTACGGTTAAGTTTAGGTTTAGGGTTGACAGCGTGCTTCTGTCTCCACGCTGTTGTCGCCCTGTTGATGACGTCAGCGATGCGGTTTAGTCGGCCGCGGTTTAGTCGTTTCGCCCTTTTGTCGGTGAACCGCCTCAAGGACCCTCTAAAAGGCTGCAAATGACCAGCTGTCTGCTGGTATATTTATAATATAAATCCTTCCATTCCCCATCATCCAGTCAGAGCCGAAGAAGCTTCTGGGATGAGAAGTGAAATGTCTTCAAAGAAAAAAACAAGGAAATCCTGAAAAAAAGCCCCTTTGGGACAACCAGGACCTGGATGGCTGAGACTCTCCATAGACATTTAGTGACTTAGAACCATGTTTCACACTTACGACCGTTGCAGCATCCCTGGTCACGGGATCAAAATTCAGGCGCTTGGCAACTGTCACCTCCCTATGGCAGCTCCAGTGTCCTGGGGGGTCAAGTGATTTCCCTTTTGCAACCTTCTGACCAACGAAGTTCAGTGGGGAAGCCAGATTCACTTAACAACCGTGTTACTCACTTAGCAGCTGCAGGAATTCGCTCAACAATTGTGGCGAGAAAGCTCATAAAAGGGGACAAAACTCCCTTAGCAAGTGCTCCACTTAGCAACGTAACATCTACCCTCCACCTTTTTACTTTTGCACGATAACATAAAGTAGCCATTTCTATAAGGACAAATCTGTCTCATTGGTAAAACCCAAGATCAAAGTTTCATTTTTAGCAATAGCAATAGCAGTTAGACTTATATACCGCTTCCTAGGGCTTTCAGCCCTGTCTAAGTGGTTTACAGAGTCAGCATATCGCCCCCAACAACAATCCGGGTCCTCATTTCACCCACCTGGGAAGGATGGAAGGCTGAGTCAACCCTGAGCTGGTGAGATTTGAACCGCTGAACTGCAGATAACAGTCAGCTGAAGTGGCCTGCAGTGCTGCATTTAATCACTGCGCCACCTCGGCTCTTATCTATCTATCTATATCTATCATCTATCTATCTTATCTATCTATCTATCTATCTATCTATCTATCTATCTATCTATCTATCTATCAATAGCAATAGCAGTTAGACTTATATACGGCTTCATAGGGCTTTCAGCCCTCTCTAAGCGGTTTACAGAGTCAGCATATCACCCCCAACAACAATCCGGGTCCTCATTTCACCCACCTCGGAAGGATGGAAGGCTGAGTCAACCAGGAACGAACTCCTGGCAGTGAGCAGAGTTAACCTGCAATATTGCAGATAGATAGATAGATAGATAGATAGATAGATAGATAGATAGATAGATAGATAGATAGATAGATAGATAGATAGATAAGCATAGCATAGCATAGCAACAGCAACAGCAATAGCAATAGCAATAGCAATAGTTAGACTTATATACCGCTTCCTAGGGCTTTCGGCCCTCTCTAAGCGGTTTACAGAGTCAGCATATCGCCCCCAACAACAATCCGGGTCCTCATTTCACCCACCTCGGAAGGATGGAAGGCTGAGTCAACCTTGAGCCGGTGAGATTTGAACTGCCGAACTGCAGATAACAGTCAGCTGAAGTGGCCTGCAGTACTGCACCCTAACCACTGCGCCATCTCTGCTTTCTCCTCGGCTCTTGAGGTGGGGATTTTTTCCCCCACCTCAAGCACAAAGTCCCAGAGTGGTTTCCAAGCAGAAAATAAAGGTATCTGCCTTTTTTTTCCTCTCCAATCAGAACAGTCAATTTATCCATCTCTGCTAACTCCATCGGGTCTTTGCCGCCTGGGCCACGTTTTCCGAGGGTCACACAAGGCAGCGGGCTTTGGTTGCAACAGGAGTGGGCAGCAACGGTCCATTGAAGACCTGCGGACTTCGATTCCCAGAATCCCTGAGCCAGCCACGCTGGGAATTCTGGGAGTGGAAGTCCGCAGATCTTAAAGGGACCACCGTTGCCCGTCCCTGCTCTAAGTGATTAAGACGGACAGCCTTGCCCTCCGATAGAACAAATATTTCAAATAAAAAAAACCAACTTTGGACAGATCGGTCAAGCGGGCTATCGATCCGTAAAAGCCCGGACTTAAATTGCCATGAATATTCCAGGCATCGGCTCCCTGCAGCTGCCTTGAGCGCTGATCAATATGCCGTTGCTGCCTGCCAAGGAAAGAGACTTTAATTGCCATTGCCGGGAGTGGCGGCTGCTCCATCACCGGAGATTTTCAAGGAAAGATGGGACAGCCGTTTGCCCAGGGGGAGGGGAAGACTCCTGCCGTGGGCAGCGGGTGGACTAGAAGACCTCCAAGGCCCCTTCCAGCCCTGATTCCCAAGCAGAAGCACCCACTCGGTTTGGCTCTTTAGCTCTTTTGATTTTTCAAGGGGGAGGCTTGGAAACAGAAGAACAAAAGGACAGAGTTGGAAGGGATCTTGGAGGTCTTCTAGTCCAGTGTTTCTCAACCTTGGCAACTTGAAGATGTCCGGACTTTAACTCCCAGAATTCCCCAGCCAGCGAATGCTGGCTGGGGAATTCTGGGAGTTGAAGTCCAGACATCTTCAAGTTGCCAAGGTTGAGAAACACTGTTCTAGTCCAACCCTCTGTGTGTGTGTGTGTGTGTGTGTGTGTGTGTGTGTGTGTGTGTGTAGAGGAGCAGAATAAATTGTCGTTCATCCCAGTTTCAACACAAATCCCCTCAGAGCTCTGAAAAGCTAATTTTAGCAACGTAGTTGGGATAAATGCGTGTCCATCATCCAACCAAAAATTTAATTTTTTAAAAAAATAAAAATAGGTAAAATATAAAATTGATGCAGGTAATCCTTGACCTATGGCCACAATTGAGCCTAAAACTTATGTTGCTCAGTGAGACGTTCGTTAAGTGAGTTTTTTAAGCAATAGCAGTAGACTTATATACCGCTTCATAGGCCTTTCAGCCCTCTCTAAGCGGTTTACAGAGAGTCAGCATATTGCCCCCAACAACAATCTGGGTCCTCATTTTACCCACCTCGGAAGGATGGAAGGCTGAGTCAACCCTGAGCCGGTGAGATTTGAACCGCTGACCTGCTGATCTAGCAGTAGCCTGCAGTGCTGCATTTAACCACTGCGCCACCTTGGCTCTTTTTTTGGTTTTGCCCTGTTTTACGACCGTTCTTGCCACAGTTGTTAAGTGAATCACTGCAGTTAACTTCTTAAGTGAATGTGGCTTTTTCCCCCCATTGACTTCGCTTGCCAGAAGGTCGCAAAAGGGGGGCCACGTGACGCCAGGGCACTGCAACCGTCATAAGTACGAACCAGTTGCCAGGCGTTTGATAGTTTGATCACGTGACCATGAGGACACTGCAGCGGTCGTAATTGTGGAAAAACAGTCAGAAGTCACTTTTTTTCAGTGCCGTTGAAACTTTCCCACGGTCGCTAAACGAACTGTTGTAAGTCGAGGAATCCCTGTGAGGCTCCAGGGAGGGAGAATTTTCTTTTTCTCTTTTGAGAGATTCCTTGAACCTCTGGTCTGCAGGGGGAAACGGGGCCTGCTCTCAGGGTCCCAAACAGCTTCCAAAAGGAAATCAAAGTTCCAATTGATGAAGAGGGGCATGTTGGCACATCTGGGAAAACCCGAATCTGAAAGCTTCCCAATCCCCCCACCCCAGTTGAAAGTTCAAGATCTTTCCTCCCCCTCCCCCCCCAGGTCCATCCCATGTCCAATCTCCCACTGCCACCCATCCAATTCCGGTCAGGTGCAGAGGTGCAGAGACAAAGGATAATGACCTTGGCTTTCTAGAAAGAATGTTGTTATGGCTGCATATCATCTAACTCCGTACAATCCCCACTCCCATTTTCCCACCTATTGGCTATAGAGGGACATGACCTCCCCCAGGGATGGCATGCCTCCCTCTGGCAAGAAAGAGACACCCCCCATAGGCACTTCATGGGACATTATATTCGGAAGATTTTGATGGGGGTCTGGGAAAAGATGAGGAAAAAATACTATCTTAGGGTTCCGTGCTGGTTGGCACCATTAGAGGCCTTAACGCATCCCAGTGTATTTAATTGGGCAAGAAACATAACATATAAAGACATTATGACAGAAGAGGGCAACATGAAAACAAAGATGGAATTAGAGCAGCAGGGCAAGAATTTGGAATGGTGGGAATATTTACAGGTTAGAAACAGGTTTAAAAGCGATGAGGTACGGTTCGGGATCTACCCAAACCCTCAGGGGTTAGATAAGATTTTGTTTGGCGGAGACAAGAAAATGTTATCGAAGATTTATCAATTTTTGACCTGCCAAGATGCTAATGAAGAGATGGATAAAAGCCTTCTAATAGCATGGGAGAGAAACTTTGGCTATGAGATTGAAATGGGCAAATGGTGGGATCTATGGAGCAAGACCATTAAACTTACAATATCTACAGCATTCAAATAAAACATATACAAGATGTTTTATAGGTGGCACTTCCCCCCAACGAGGTTAGCCAAGATGTTTCCTGGGTTATCTCCACTGTGTTGGAAATGTGGAAGAAAGGATGGCACATTCTACCATATTTGGTGGTCCTGTACTGAGGCCACGAAATACTGGAAAAGGATTAAAAAATGGCTAAAAGAGGTTACCGGGGCAAGCATGGAATGGAGACCCGAGAACCTTCTACTAAGCATTAAACCAGAAAACATGAGCAGTTCAATATGGCATTTGAGCCTGCATATAATTGTGGCCGCAAGAATAACTTATGCACAATTTTGGAAATCCACTACCATACCGTCGGAAGATGCTATAATTAAAAAGATCTATGAATGTGCAGAAATGGATAGAATGACGGGTTGGCTGAGGGGACAAAGGAGAAACGGAACATTATCTGAGCTGGAACTTATGGTATATGTGGGCGACAAGGAGAACAGCAGGGACTTAAAACGGGGAAAGTTAAAAGTGAACATGGGTATCGTAACAGATCCCTGAACTTTGTAATGAGAAGATGTGGCTTAGAGACCTAACAATGAGGAAGGAAAGAAAAAAGTTGGGCTGTGAATGACTGTCACCGCGGGGGGGAGGGGGGGGTGTATGTTTAAAATTGTATTTGTATTTGTATGTTTTACTCTTAAAAAAATGTATAACTAATAAAGATTACGTTAAAAAAAAAAAAGAAGATGTTGGATAGCCATTTGTCTGAAGTGGTGTAGGGGTTCCCTGCCTAGGCAGGGGGTTGGACTAGAAGACCTCCAAGGTCCCTTCCAACTCTGCTATTGTATTATTCCTCCTCTTCTGTTCTAGCACTGATGATGTTACTTCGTTCGGTCATGAAATGTCTACAAGAAAACAGCCAAGCTCAGAGAGCATCAAGGACCCCAACTCATTCTCCTTCTCCTCTTCCTCCTCCTCCTCCTCCTCCTCCTCCTCCCTCCTCCTCCCGCCCCTCCTCCTCCAGCAAAGCCCAGGCTCATGGCTCCCACTCTCCTTCCCCCGCAGAGAGAAGAAGATCTCCCGGAGCAGCGCCCTGAAAGTCTTGGACCACGCCATGATTGGGCCGGAGGGGGCCGACAACTGCCACAAGTTTGTGGACATCCTGGGCCTCCGCACCATCTTCCCTCTCTTCATGAAGTCCCCCAAGAAGATCAAGAAGGTGGGGGCCTCCGAGAAGGAGCACGAAGGTAGGACTTCCTCCCCCCTTCGCCCTCCCTCCCTCCCTCCCGCTCTTCCCGGGACAGGCGCCCTGGAGAGATGGGCTGGGTCCAGCCTCCCTCCCTCCCTCCACCTTTCCTCCCCTGGGAGGCTTCCGAGCTCCTCCTGGTAGTTCCAACTCCCTCCCTGCTCGCTGGGTGGCTAATTAGTGGCGGCATCTGTGCCCGTGTGCCCGGCCTGCTTGAAGCTGTCTCTTTGATGCCAGCTCTTTGGAGAAGAGTAATGAGCCCGCTGCAAATGTCACCTCCAAAGCAGTATTTTCGGCTCCCGGCACTGAAGTGTGACATGAACATCAGGCAGCGCAGACACAAATTGCTGGTGGCTCGTGTTGCGTCCCCCCTTCCGCTGAGCCCCCCCCCCCCCCCGGAGGTGGATGGGGTGGGGTGGGGGGGACGTCCAGGAGTCCCGTCGCCCTGGTTTCAATGTGGTTCAGCCACCAGGAGCAGCGAGGGCTGGTGCGGAAGACGGAATAAGGACACCTCCCCGGACAGGAGGGGGTTTGCAGGAACGGGCCAAGGGTGTGTGATTTGTTGCCCTGGGAAGACATTATTCACCTAGAAACCCTGCCTGGCTTCCTTTCTGCTCGAGGGGTCTGCTGTCGTCTTCTCAGAAATGCACCTGAAAGATGAGCAGAAAATGTCATTTGGGCTTCACGGAAGTGGCACAGTGGTTAGAGGGCAGTACTGCAGGCCACTTCTGCCGATTGCCGGCTGCCTGCAGTTTGGCAGTTCTAATCCCACCAGGCTCGAGATTGACTCAGCCTCCCGTCCTTCCGAGGTGGGTCAAATGAGGACCCAGATTGTTGGGGGGGCAAATATGCTGACTCTGTAAATCACTTAGAGGGGGCTGGAAAGCATTGTAAAGCGGTATATACGTCTAAGTGCTGCTGCTATTGCCCTTCCTTCCTTCCTTCCTTCCTTCCTTCCTTCCTTCTTTCCTTCCTTCCTTCCTTCCTTCCTTCCTTCCTTCCTTCCTTCCATCCATATGATGCACAGTGGTTAGAAAGCAGTGTTGCAGGCTAATTCTGCCAACTGCCAGCAGTTCAATCCTGACCGGCTTAAGGTTGACTCAGCCTCCCATCCTTCCAAGGTGGGTCAAATAAGAACTGAGATTGTTGGGGGGAAGAGGCTGATTCTGTAAATCGCTTAGAAAGGGCTGTAATAGCACCATAAAGCTGCATATAAGTCTAAGGGCAATTGCTATTTTCCTTCCTTCCTTCCTTCCTTCCTTCCTTCCTTCCTTCCTTCCTTCTGTGGTGCACAGTGGTTAGAAGGCAGTGTTGCAGGCTAATTCTGCCAACTGCCAGCAGTTCGATCCTGACCGGCTCAAGGTTGACTCAGCCTCCCGTCCTTCCGAGGTGGGTCAAATGAGGACCCGGATTGTTGGGGGGGGAAGAGGCTGACTCTGCAAAACGCTTAGAGAGGGCTGGGAAGGACTGTGAAATGGCATATAAGTCTAAGTGCTATTGCTATTCCTTCCTTCCTTCCTTCCTTCCTTCCTTCCTTCCTTCCTTCCTTCCTTCCTTCCTTCCTTCCTTCCTTCCTTCCTTGTCATGGTGGCTAATATGCAGTATTGCAGGCTAATTCTGCTGACTGCCAGGAGTTCGATTCTCACCTCAAGGTTGACTCAGCCTTCCCTTCTTCCGAGGTGGGTAAAACAAGGACCCAGATTGTTGGGGGGTCAAGAGGCTGACTCTGTAAATCACTTAGAGAGGGCTGTAAAAGCACTGTGAAGTGGTATGTAAGTCTAAAGGCTGTTGCTATTTCTGAAGTTGTGGTCAGTGTGACGAATTTACGACTGAGATTTCTGAGGAACGAACGTAGCCGTAATCGTCAGCGTGCAAAACTATTCCAGGGTGAATGTCCGTGGAGATTCTCCATCACCCAGATCACAGTTGATCACAGAAGGTGCTTTTCCAAAAGTCAGTATTTGTGGTTTTATTAATTCATAATATGACATACGAAAAGGATACAAAAGCAAATATTAGGGAAATTAGGAAAGGGAAAAAGGGAAAAAGAAAAAAAAAGAAAAGGCATTGACTTCCGACTCCTTTTGTGCAGTAAAATAAGGCGTTAAAATCTATCTTCGACTCTTTACTTTTTCATAATAATAGAATAACGACAAATCTATCTAATCGGTAAAACCCAAAATCAAAGTTTCATTTTTTTTCCCCCACCTCAAGCACGAACGCCAGAAGCCGTTTCCAGTGAGGTGATTTTCCAAAAGTCGATTCGATTTGCCTTTTTTTTTTCCCCTTTGAAAATGTTTCACTTCTCATCCAAGAAGTTAGAGCCAAGGAAGCTTCCTGGATGAGAATCCAAACGTTTTCAGGTGGGGGAACCCAAGAAAATCCAATTGCAAAAGAGAGTCCTCACCGCGTGAGTCTCGAAGGCAGAAGAAATATTAATCTCCTGTCAGGATTCAGAGGAACGAGGTCTTGAGGAAAAGAGACGGTGCGAGCAGTTTGATAGGGAGAGGAAAGAATTATGCTTCCAATGACACAGCAATATGTGGAATTCGCTAATGAGAAAAAGCATGTGAAAAGGATTCTCGGTGGAAGGAGGAAAGGAGGAACAAATGTAGATGAGGGAGGAATGCAGTCCGCAGAATGAGAGGGAGCCAGAAACAGAGAGAGAAAGATCAGTGTTGTCGAAACGAAGTAAGGAATAAGATTAAGAGATGCAAACAAAATGCAGAACAGTTCTGGTGGAAATTTAAAAAAAAATACTTTGGAAGTAAGTAAAAAGAACTAAACAAGAAGTTTTCGGAGGAGCAACGGAGTTTCAAATAAGGGATTAAAACCCACTTTTGAAAGAATGATGGGAAAAAAATACAGGTTTCTATGGGAATGAATGTGATATGTGTGGAAGTGAAATGAAATGTTCAAAGAGTCTCCAGCTTTGAGACTTGCGGACTTCAACTCCCAGAATTCCCCAGCCAGCATTGAATTCTGGGCGTTGAAGTCCACAAGTCTTGGAGTTGCCAGAGTTGGAGTCCCAGCTCTAAATGTTAGTATTAAAAGGAGGGAAAGTGAAGAAAATACTTATTTCTTCCTACTACGATTATATAGTCTGCCCTAGTGGACTCCACGCAGGAGAGAACCAAAATATGCATCGAAAGCGCACTAATAGTAGAAATCAACGTTAAAAAAACCAGCCGGTGCAAAATCGCTGTTTGCTTAGCCTCACAGCCAAATGCCCACTTCTGTTTTGGCCTGTTGTAGAAATACTTGTGGAGTAGGGACTCTCTCGTAAGTAGGAATTTTCCATTAAAAAAAAAGAAAAACCATGCAGAAGATTTATTAACAGGTTAACAGAGTTGAAAGGGACCTTGGAGGTCTTCTAGTCCGTTCTCCCCCACCCAAGCAGGAGACCTTACATCATTTCTGATAGAGGGAAGTCCAGTCTCTTCTTGAAAGCCTCCAGAGATAAAGCCACAACTTCCGAAGGCAACTTCAGTTTCATGAATTGATCGTTCTCACTTGACAGAAAACTCCTCCTTATTTCCAGGTTGAATCTCTCCTTGATTAGTTTCCATCCATTCTTCCTTGTCTGGCCTTCGGGTGCTTCAGAAAATAGCTTGACCCCCCTTCCTCCTCTCTGGGGCAGCCCCTCAAATATTGGAAGATGCTCTCCTGTCTCCCCTGGTCCTTCTCTTCCCTAGACTAGCCAGGCCCAGTTCCTGCAACCGTTCTTTGTGTGTTTTAGCCTCCAGGCTTTTGATCATCTTAGATAGATTCAGATTAACAGAGTTGGAAGGGACCTTGAAGGTCATCTAGTCCAACCCCCCACTCAAGCAGGAGATCCTACTCCATTTCTGACCGATGGCAGTCCAGTCTCTTCTTGAAAGCCTCCAGGGATGAAGCTCGCACAACTTCCGAAGGCAACTTCTCTTCCATGGGTTGATGGTTCTCACTGTCAGAAAGTTCCTCCTTCATTCCAGGTTGAATCTCTCCTTGGTCAGTTTCCATCCATGATTCCTTGGATGGATGGAATTTGTTACTTGGCACCTCCCCTCCCCCAGATCTGCAGGGGATCTTCTCCAAATGGCCTGACTGCGTGGACAGAATCAACGTTGGCCAGTTGTTTCCTCGTACATCGCAGTGCTGGGCTCCAAAAGACTTTGAAGGGGATAACCAGCCCTTCAGAATTGATCCAGTGATCTGTTAGCAAACAGTGCAACTTCAGAAGTCGCCTGCCTGCAGGTGGGCTGCCCCATTTGATGGGTTGATTAATCGATTGGTCGATTGCATGCCGCCTTTATGCACTACATTGCCAAAAGTATTCGCTCGCCCGTCCGCATAATCAGAATCAGTTGTGAGCGAATACTTTTGGCAATATAGTGCATATCCCTATCCAAATCAACTGGGCGGTTCGCAGCATGATAAAATCAGGAATATAATATTATAGAGCCGAGGTGGCGCAGTGGTTAGAGTGCAGCACTGTAGGCCACTTCAGCTGACTGTTATCTGCAGTTCGGCTGTTCAAATCTCACCGGCTCAAGGTTGACTCAGCCTTCCATCCTTCCGAGGTGGGTGAAATGAGGACCCAGATTGTTGTTGGGGGCGATACGCTGACTCTGTAAACCGCTTAGAGAGGGCTGAAAGCCCTATGAAGCGGTATATAAGTCTAACTGCTATTGCTATTGCTATTGTGTGTGTAGTGGAAGTGTTGGGGTGAAGAGAGAGGGAGAGAGGGAGAGAAAGAGAAAGAGAGAGAAAGTCACAGGAAGGCTGAAAGAAAGAAGAAAAGGAAGGGAGGGAGGAGGGAAGGAGGAAATGAGAAGGGAATGAGAAAGGAATAAGAGGAAGGGAGGAAGAGAGCCGAGGTGGCGCAGTGGTTAAATGCAGCACTGCTGGCCACTTCAGCTGACTGCAGTTCTGCAGTTCAGCGGTTCAAATCTCACCGGCTCAGGGTTGACTCGGCCTTCCGTCCTTCCGAGGTGGGTAAAATGAGGACCCGGATTGTTGTTGGGGGCGATATGCTGACTCTGTAAACCGCTTAGAGATGGCTGAAAGCCCTATGAAGCGGTAGATAAGTCTAACTGCTATTGCTATTGCGGCAATATAGTGTATATCCCTATCCAAATCAACTGGGCAGTTCGCAGCATGATAAAATCAGGAATATAAAAAAAGAGCATAAATGTTAAATTTAACAGGAACTGTCCCAGGAACTAAAACGAAGAGAAACAGGGACTCAAATTAACTGGGAATCTTGCAGCAAATGTCCCTTTCCCGGCAGCCTCCAAAGCCCGGGACGGGAACATTGAAAGGCTGGCTAGGCTGCAGGTGTAGACGGTGTATCTAGAGAAGTGGGAACTTCTGCAGTGGGAACGTTAGCTCCTGCAGTTGTGCCACATCCTTGATGTGTGTTTGTGGGGGCTGCGTCCGCAGCGGGTGGCTGGAAGAAAGGCACTGATTCTTTCCTTACGCGGAGGGAAAGGTAGCAAGAGCGAACTCAACAGCTGCAGGGAACCATTTGCCGAGGGAAAGCGTTTGGCAGATTTCCAGCTGAAAGAGTACAAAAAGCGACAAGGAACAAGACAGTTGAAATGCTTGCTCTTCGGCAGGTCATGGAGAAGGCTGGGAAAGAGAGAAAAAGCAAGTGGGTTTGGAGAGAGCAGACGGTAAAGCGAATAATGGGACAATTTGCATGTTCAAAGAAAAGATGGGATCTCAGCAGATGCGGCCTGAATTATGAAAGAGAGTTTACAATACAATAGCAGAGTTGGAAAGGACCTTGGAGGTCTTCTAGTCTAACCCCCTGTCTAGGCAGGAAACCCTACACGTTTCAGACAAATGGCTATCCAGCATCTTCTTAAAGACTTCCAGTGTTGGGGCATTCACAACCTCTGGAGGCAACTTCTGTTCCACTGATGAATTGTTCTCACTGTCAGGAAATTTCTCCTCGGTTCTAAGTTGCTTCTCTCCTAGCTTAGTTTCCACCCATTGCTTCTTGTTCTGCCCTCAGATGCCTTGGAGAATAACTTGACTCCCTCTTCTTTGTGGTAATCCCAACAAAGGTTTAGAAAATAGGCCAGATGCTCTGCTTGGAAGGAAGGAAGGAAGGAAGGAAGGAAGGAAGGAAGGAAGGAAGGAAGGAAGGAAGGAAGGAAGGAAGGAAGGAAGGAAAGGAAAGGAAAGGAAGGGATGGAAGGACGGGAAGGAAAGGAAGGAATGGAAAGAAGCAAGGAAGAAAGGAAGAAAGGAAGGAAAAAAGGGAAGGAAGAGCCAACAAGCCTCGCTTCCTCCTCCAGCCCTTCCCTGACCTCACTTTGCCTGGGACTTTCTGTCCTCACCACTGGAGCTTCGGAAAGCTCTCATGCTCTGCTTTAAAATCAGGCCGCGGGTTTTTTTGAGGAACGATGGGAAACACAAACCTGAATAACTAAAAAAAAATGTATTTATTTATTTTTTTCCTCTTGGCCCTTTTCACATCCTAATGAGCTCTCCGTTGTTTTCTCCCACCAAGCAGGACCGCGCAGAGATAAGTTCTCATTCCCCCCCCCCCTTTGAATTGCTCGTTTTAATTAGAGCAATTCTGCAGGTGGAGACGTTATCTTCCCTCCAAGCAGCCCCGTGTGTGTGCCCCCCCCCCCCCCCGGCCAGGGATATCTAGTCACCTCCGCCATATGATGGCCGGACCTGATTTATGGCTCCACCAGGCCCTCTCGGCTGTCTCCGTCGCTTCCGCTTCCAGCTCTTTGGCCGGGGAAACGGACACCTGACCCTGGGGGGAGGGGCTGACCTTTTGGGTGGACAGGTAGTCCTCAATGTACGACTGCCATTGAGCCCCCAAATTTCCATGGCTCAACGAGATGGTGGTTACGTGGGTTGTGCCCCGTTTGATGACCTTTCTCGCCCCAGTTGTTAAGCAAATCGCCATGGTTGATAAAAGTCAGCGACCCTGTTGTTAAATGATTAAAATACATGTGTCTTTTGATGATTAGGTTGCTCCCAGAGACCCCTTCAGGTGGGGGTCAAGGAAACCCCCTGATTTGGCCTCTGCTATCTAAGCCAGTTTCCTTCCTTCCATCCATTCTCCCTCCCTCCCTCCTTCCATTTTCCTTCCCTCCATTCTCCCACTTTCCTTCCTTCCTCTTTCTTTCTCCTCCTCCCCTCCCTCCCTCCCTTTCCTTCCACTTTCTTTCTCCCTCCCTCCTTCCTTCCATTCTCCGCCCTCCTCCATACTCCCTCCCGCTCTCCCATTTTCCTTCCTTCATCCTTCCCTCCTTTCCATTTTTCCTTTCTCCCTCTCTTGCCTTCCTTCCATTCTCCCTCCCTCCTCTCTCTCCCTCTCTTCATTCATCCCTTCCTCCCTCCTTCCTTCCATTCTCCTCCCTCCTCCATACTCCCTCCCGCTCTCCCATTTTCCTTCCTTCATCCTTCCCTCCTCTCCATTTTTCCTTTCTCCCTCTCTTCCCTTCCTTCCATTCTCCCTCCCTCCTCTCTCTCCCTCTCTTCATTCATCCCTTCCTCCCTCCTTCCTTCCATTCTCCTCCCTCCTCCATACTCCCTCCCGCTCTCCCATTTTCCTTCCTTCATCCTTCCCTCCTCTCCATTTTTCCTTTCTCCCTCTCCTCCCTTCCTTCCATTCTCCCTCCCTCCTCTCTCTCCCTCTCTTCATTCATCCCTTCCTCCCTCCTTCCTTCCATTCTCCGCCTTCCTCCATACTCCCTCCTGCTCTCCCATTTTCCTTCCTTCATCCTTCCCTCCTCTCCATTTTTCCTTTCTCCCTCTCTTCCCTTCCTTCCATTCTCCCTCCCTCCATTCTCTCTCTTCATTCATCCCTTCCTCCCTACTTCCTTCCATTCTCCCCTCCCATCCATCCATCCACACAGGAGAGATAACACCCCACATCAAAGCGACCCAGAGGTCAACCTCTCCCCACAACCCAACCAGGAACCTGCAAGGGGTGGGGAATTGGGCGCCTGGATCGCCCCCTCCCCTTAAGACAGGCGCTGCAGGCTTGCAACCCGGAAGCCCCCGCTGAGATATTGGCCTGGGATCTCCCCCCCCCCTCCCTCAATTCCAATTCTGCAGAGCTCTAATGAGTCTTTGATTTCAGATTATCGTCTTTGTTTTTCAAAAATAAACCTTGTTAAGGGAATTGGGTCAAAGGCAGGATATCACTAAGCAAAGTTAACTAGGCATTTTCAGAGGAAAAGTATGTAAGAGTTTTAAAAAAAAAATACGGATGTGCTAATAACCTTTTAATGTACACGCTGCTTCCAGACGTTGGGCCTTTGGTGTTATGGACTGTAAAAGCAGAAGGCATAAAAATAAAAGGACATAAATAAGGGCTGCTAATTTCCCGTAACGATGGCTTGGCTATCAGAGCGATCCAAAACCATGGACTGCGCAGCCACCAACAGCTGCCTCTCAGGATGGGCTCCTGGGAAGGGATGGGCTGCTTTGGGGGATCTTCTGCCCTCGGAGGGGAGTGGGCAGCTCCCTTCGGACCCTAATCGAATGTTTCCCCCCCCCTCATTGCTCATGGGTGAACTGGACAGGTTCTGCACAACACAGAGCTTCGTAGGCTACCATTCTGCTCCCACATCCAAGAATAGAGCCTAGCTGGACTCTTTCTTGAGTTGGAAACAAGGCTGAGCACACAGATAGATGCCCAGGGAGGAGGTGGCATCCCTGTAGATAAGGAGGTGGATGGATATTGTTGGATGGGTGGAGGGAGGGAGGAATGGTAGACCATTATTGGATGGGTGGGTGGGTGGGTGGGTGGGTGGGTGGATGGATGGATGGATACACAGATATTACTGGATGAATAACAGGCAAATGGAGGGGTAGATGAAGGAATGGTAGACCATTATTGGGTGGGTGGATGGATGGATGGATGGATTGATACATAGACAGATATTAGTGGATGAATAACAGGCAGATGGAGGGATAGATGAAGGAATGGTAGACCATTATTGGGTGGGCGGATGGATGGATGGATGGATGGAGGGAGGGAGGGATGGATGGATGGATGGATGGATGGATTGATACATAGACAGATATTACTGGATGAATAACAGGCAGATGGAGGGGTAGATGAAGGAATGGTAGACCATTATTGGGTGGGTGGGTGGGTGGATGGATGGATGGATGGATGGATGGAGGGAGGGAGGGATGGATGGATGGATGGATGGATGGATGGATGGATGGATGGATGGATGGATTGATACATAGACAGATATTACTGGATGAATAACAGGCAGATGGAGGGATAGATGAAGGAATGGTAGACCATTATTGGGTGGGTGGGTGGATGGATGGATGGATTAATACATAGACAGATATTACTGGAGGAGTAACAGCAGATGGATGGAGTGTTGAATGGAGAGGTAGATGAAGGAATAGTAGACCATTATGGGTGGATGAGTGCATGGATGGTAGGTGACCATTATCAGATAAAAGGATGGATAGATTGATATTATTGGATGAATAGCAGGCAGACAGATGGATGGATTGTTAGATGGGTGGAGGGGAGGGAGCGGTGGGAGGATGGTAGACCATTATTGGGTGGATGGGTGCATGGATGGTAGGGAGACCATTATCAGATGGGTGGGTGGGTGGTAAACCATTATCGAATGGATGGATAGTAGACCATTGGATGGATGGATGGATGGATGGATGGATGGCCATTATCAGATGGATGAATGCATGGATGCATCCAATGTTGATTCTTTGAACTGAAGAAGCTTCTGGGATGAGAAGGGAAAGGTCCTCAAGGAAAAACGAAGTCCAGTTGCCTTTTGAGAAAAGGACTTTGGGGACAATCGTGACCTGGATGATGGAGAATCTCCAGAGACATAAACTTTCTCAAATATACCTCGTAATGCTTTGGTAGTTTAGATTGTGTGCAGAAATTATTAGGGGTGGGGGGGGTTTCCTGTTTCTCCAAAGCTGTTTATCTTTTCCTGCTCATCCCTGCTCCTCACTAAGGAGATCTCAGTAAAAAAGGAGAGTATTATAGCAGGCAAGGCTGGTAAAAATGAAAAATTGGCAATTCTCCTCCTCCTGTGGCACTTTCTGTCCTAGGAAACAACCTTTGTAGTTACCTTTGGCAGCGTGACGGAGGTGTCCCTTTCTGGGGCAACTTGTGGGGCAGCCAGAAGAAGTTGATTTGGGTCGTGTTTCTCTCCCGGAGACCAATGGCAGCCCTGAAATGTTTGAGAATTGTTCTAAATCAGTGTTTCTCAACCTTGGCGACTTTAAGTCCTGTGGACTTCAACTTCCAGAATCCCCCAGCCAGCAGAGCTGGCTGGGGATTCTGGGAGTTGAAGTCCACAGGACTTAAAGTCACCAAGGTTGAGAAACACTGTTCTAAATGGAGGCATTTTGGGCCAAAGCCTTGTAGTTTGACAGTGTGATCCATTGCTGGGCACCCCTTCACTCGAGATCCATTCAGGGCTGGATAAATCGATTCCCAGCTGTGAAGCAGGGGTCAGATCCAGAAACCCACCTGGCCCCCATCTACAGGTGGGATCCCCTCGGGTGCCCCTCTGTTCGGAGACCCTGGGAATTTCACGTAAGGTTGGGCTATTAGAGTCATACATTCAAATCTCTGGTTTTTAAAAGATGCCTTCCGTTAAAATGCGCACCGGTGGGGGGTTCCTTTTGTTTGTTTTATACCCTTAAATAATTTAAGTAGCTAAGAATGGGTATCGTTGGATTTCAGCAAAGGATTTCTTCCGACTCTCCTACGACGGGGGAGTTAATGAGTCGTAGAAGGAGAGTCGGAAGAACTCCTTCCGTGAAGCCCCACATCTCTGGCGCGTCTTGGGCAGAAAAGGTAGATAGATACAGATTAACAGAGTTGGAAGGGACCTTGTAGGTCATCTAGTCCAACCCCCCACCAAGCAAGAGACCCTACACCATTTCTGACCGATGGCAGTCCAGTCTCTTCTTGAAAGTCTCATCATAAGTGATGGAGCACCCACAACGTCTGGTGTCAAGCTGTTCCACTGGTGAATTGTCCTCAGGAAATTTCTCCTTCATTCCAGGTTGAATCTCTCCTTGGGTCAGTTTCCATCCATTATTCCCTGTCTGGCCTTCAGGTGCTTTGGAAAATAGCTTGACCCCCTTCCTCCTCTCTGTGGCAGCCCCTCCAATATTGGAAGATGCTCTCATGCCTCCCTTAGTCCTTCTCTTCCCTAGACCAGCCAGGCCCAGTTCCTGCAACTGTTCATCGTGTGTTTTAGTCTCGAGCCCACTAATCCTCTTTGTTGTTCTCCTCTGCCCTCTTTCTAGAGTCTCCAAATCTTTTTTATAGTGTGGGGACCAAACCTGGATGCAGTAATCTAGGTGTGGCCTTACTAAGGCTTTATAGAGTGGTGTTAGTGCCTCCCTTGATCTTGATTGTATCCCTCTGTTAATGCAACTGAGGATTGCGTTGGCTTTTTCGGCTGCCGCTGCACACGGCTGGCTCCTATTTAGCTGGTTGTCCACTAAGACTCCAAGATCCCTTTCACAGTCACTGCTATTAAGCCTGGTTTCACCCAGTCGATATGTGGACTTTGGGTTTTTCTTGCCTAAGAGTTCATTCTTTACTCCCCCCCCCCTCTTCTTTGGGGCAGCCCCTCAAAGATTGGAAGATGCTCTCCTGTCTCCCCTGGTCTTTCTCTTCCCTAGATAGCCAGGCCCGGTTCTTGCAACCGTTCTTCGTATGTTTTAGCCTCCAGGCCTTTGATCATCTTAGATACATTCAGATTAACAAAGTTGGAAGGGACCTTGAAGGTCATCTAGTCCAACCCCCTACTCTAGCAGGAGATCCTACTCCATTTCTGACAGATGGCAGTCCAGTCTCCTCTTGAAAGCTTCCAGAGATAAAGCCACAACTTCCGAAGGCAACTTCTCTTCCATGGGTTGATTGTCCTCACTGTCGGGAAATTCCTCCTTGTTTACAAGTTGAATCTCTCCTTGGTCAGCTTCCATCCATTCTTCCTTGTCTGGCCTTCAGGGGCTTTGGAGTATAGCTTGACCCCCTTCCTCCTCTCTGGGGCAGCCCCTCCAATATTGGAAGATGCTCTCCTGTCTCCCCTGGTCCTTCTCTTCCCTAGACTAGCCAGGCCCAGTTCCTGCAACCATTCATTGTTATGTTTGAGCCTCCAGTCCCCTCATCCTCCTGGTTGCTCTTCTCTGCACTCTTTCTAGAGTCTCCACATCTTTTTTATAATGTGGGTGACCAAAACTGGATGCAGGACTCTAGGTGTGGCCTTACTAAGGATTTATAGAGTGGTGTTAGTGCCTCCCTTGATCTTGATTGTATCCCTCTGTTAATGCAACTGAGGATTTCATTGGCTTTTTTGGCAGCTGCTGCACACGGCTGGCTCCTATTTAGCTGGCTGTCCACTAAGACTCCAAGATCCCTCCCAGAGTTACTCCTAGGCGTTAGGAATCTGTGGCCTGACTCGGTGGCGCCTAGGGCCTCGTGGCGGTGCCCCATGGCTGAGGTGGTGCATCTGTTCAGGAGTCCTTCTCCTCTGTGAGCAGGTTTTGGGGGGGCTCTGCCTTCGGTTTGCCCAGGATAAGAGCCAGTATTGGATGAGAGCCAGTTTGGGGTAGTGGCTAAGGTGCTGGCCTAGGAACCAGGAGACTGAGAGTTCTATTCCTGCCTTAGGCAGGAAAGCAGGCTAGGTGCCTTTGGGCCAGTCACCAGGGGGCTGGGAGTTCTAGTCCCACCTTAGACATGAAGGCCAGCTGCGTGATTTGGGCCAGTCGCTAGGAGACAGTGAGTTCTAGTTCTGTCTCAGGCACAGGAGCCGGCTGGGTGACTTTGGGCCAGTCACCAGGGGGCTGGGAGTTCTAGTTCTGCCTTAGACATGAAGGCCAGCTGCGTGATTTGGGCCAGTCGCTAGGAGACAGGGAGTTCTAGTTCTGTCTCAGGCACAGGAGCCGGCTGGGTGACTTTGGGCCAGTCACCAGGGGGCTGGGAGTTCTAGTTCTGCCTTAGGCATGAAAGCCAGCAACTTTGGGCCAGTCCCTTTCTCTCTTTCCAACCCACCTGGTGCGTTGTGGGGAGAATAGAGGAGGAGGAAGTATTGAAGGGTGTTTTTCCCACCTTGGGTGACTTAAAAAGTAAAACAAGGGGGATAAAAAAGTAGAGATTTTTGTGCAGGACTTCTTCCAAATCCCCCCCCTTTTCAAATTCTCCGAAGGGCGGAGCACATCTGTATGGCCAGCACTTCCCACAGCTGTAAATTGTGCAGGACAATTGTGTGTCTTCTGACACACACACACACACACACACACACACACACACACACCCCATCAGCGACTGCCAACCAGTATTGATTTTATGTTGTACAAAACCTATAAATGACAAGATGATTAAATGAGGGGGAGCGAAGGGAAGGACAGGTGGTGACCGACAGGTTATGGGGGTGCAGAAGGGGAGGGGGCTGGGAAGAGAGTTTGGGCCACATCTGCAAGGAAAGAAGTAAGCTCAGGAAGTAGCAAGTCATCCTCGGTCCTCTTCCTCCTCTCCCCAAACCCCTCTTCCCTTCTAGCCCTGATGATGTTACCCAGTTGGGTCATGAAACGTCTGCAAGGAAACAACCAAGCTCAGAGAGCACCAAGGACCCTCCAGTTCTCCTCCTCCTCCTTTTTCCTTCCTCCTTTTCTTCTTCCTCCTCCTCCTCCTCCTTCCCCTTTTTCCTCCTCCTCTTCCTCCTTTTCTTCTTCCTCCTCTTCCTCCTTCCCCTTTTTCCTCCTCCTCTTCCTCCATTTTTTCTTCCTCCTTTTCTTCTTCCTCCTCTTCCTCCTTTCCCCTTTTCCTCCTCCTCTTCCTCCATTTTTTCTTCCTCCTTCTCCTCCCCCTTTTTTCCTTCCCCTTTTCCTCCTCCTGTTAAACCCACCCTCCCTTCTATCACTGATGATGTTCCCTATTTTGGGTCATGAAACATCTACAGAAACCCCCCCCCCAAACTCAGAGAGCACAAAGGACCCTCCCTTAACAACCCCGAGCTACACATTTTCTCCTTGCTTGGTACAACAGAGCTGGACACACAACCTCAAAGGGCACCCCCAGACGGGCCTGTCTGCCTGTCCTCCCTCTTCTGCCGCCCCCCCAAGCCCCATCATCCTCCTGCAGGGAGCCAGGCTGTCCAAGGTGGCAGGAAAGAGAAAGGGGCTGCTCACCCACCCCCTCCTTGTTCTCGGGCAGACAAAGCCGCCGGCTCGCCTGGTGCACCACCGCTTTAATTATCGCCGTTATCTCCCCTTGCAGCCCCAGTGTGGGTTGGCAATGTTGCCAGGGCTTTGTGTCACTTTCTGATTTTGTTTGTGCAACCGGAGATTATTTACCTGCGTCTGCAGCCCGGAGGCCGCCTCAGTTTCCCCGGCTGGGCTGCTGCCGCTGGGAAGGGGAGGGCCGCCGGAGTCACCCAGGCAAACCTGGGACTTAAGAGGGGGCAGGGAAGCCTCCCGGAGCCAGCCTGCTTTCTCATCACGGGGGGGGGGGGGGGGGCTGGGATTGGATCAGTGGCACCTCGAAGACCTCCTGATGCTCTCTTGGTGATTTTGGCGGTTTTCTTGCAGACATTTCATTACCGAAGTAGGTGACATCATCAGAGCTGGAAGGGAGGGGAGTTTCTGGAGTGGAGAAGAAAAGAGGAGGAGAGGGGGGGACGGAGAGGAGGAGGAGGAGGGGGTGTGGTGATTTCCTTGCGGACATTTCGTGACCCAGCTAGGTAACATCATCAGTGCTAGAAGGGAGTAGGGTTTGTGGAGAGGAGGAGAAGGAGAGGGGGGAGGAGGAGAGGGGAAGAGGAGGAGGAAGAAGAGGACTGTGGGGTCCTTGGTGCTCTCTCAGCTTGCTCGTTTTCTTGCAGAAATCCCATTACCCAATTACCGCGTTTCCCCGAAAATAAGACAGGGTCTTATTTTCTTTTGACCCCCGGAATAAGCGCTTGGCCTTATTTTCGGGGAGGTCTTATTATTTTGAGGTGCAGGAAGTGGCGAGCGTGGCCACCTCACGGCTGCTGCTGTGTTGCAATATTTTCGGGGGGGGGGGCTTATTATCCAGGCCTTATTTTGGGGGAAACAGGGTAGGTAACACCATCAGTGCTGCAAGGAGTTGTGGGAACAAATAACAAAGCTTCCCGATTTACCCCCACCCAGTTATAAATTAAAGATCTTGCCCCCACACCCACCAGTCCATCCCATGGTCCAATCTCCCACTGCCACAAAGACAGTGTATACCCACCCAGTTCCGGTCAGGTGCAGAGATGCAAAGACAAAGGATGACCTTGGCTTTCTAGAAAGAATGTTGTTATGGCTGCCTATCGTCTAACTCCGTACAATCCCCCACAATCCCATTTCCCCACCATAGAAAATAGCAGAAGAATAGACAGTGTGGCAGGCCAAAGACCCAAAAGGAAAGAGGGCTGCAGGCCTGAACATCCTCCCTTCCTTCAGAGATGGGGAAACAGAAGAGGCAATCCCAGATTCCTTCCCTGGGACGAAACGTTCTGCGAAAGGCATATCATCTCATGTGCCCAATCTACTTGACCCCCACGGGTTAGCAGAGTCCCTGCGGCCACCCAGGGCTCCCGCCTGCACTGCCCCTTGTTGCCCACATGCTTCGCTTGACAGTCAAAGCCATTCCCCCCGGGTTGGAAAGGAGCCGCCTCCAAGCCAAGTGGGTACATGCAGTTGTGCTCAACTGGACAAATATTTGCCAGGCGGGAGGCTAAAAGCGATTAAGTTGACTTTGATCTCGGCCTCCTAGTCTCCACCAGCTGTTTAAACACACACTGCCTACATGCGCTTTCCAGCCGGCGCCTGTTTACGCAGAGCAGAAACTGTGTCTCCTAATGTTCGGTTCCTTGTGACACTTGCAAGAGGCCTCGTGTCGGGAGGGGGGGAGAAGGGGGGGCTGGCACTCATTGGCGCTATTTCAGGGCTGTTCTCCTCACTTCCGTGTATTGTGCAGTTGTGCCCGAGTGATAATTCAGGGAAGGCAGGGAGCAGAGTGCAGGGGAGGGGGTAGGATAGAAAAAGAAGGAAGAATGGATGGAAGGAAGGAAGGGAAGAGGGAGGAAGAATGGAGGGGAGGGAGGGAGGGACCAGGGAAGGAGAGAAGGAGGGAGGGAGGGAAGGAAAAAATGGAAAGAAGGAAGAAAGGAGGGAGGGAGACAGAATGGAGAGGAGGGAGGGACCAGGGAAAGAGAGAAGGAGGGAGGGAGGGAGGGAAGGAAAAATGGAAAGAAGGAAGAAAGGAGGGAGACAGAATGGAGAGGAGGGAAGGGAGGGACCAGGGAAGGAGAGAAGGAGGGAGGGAGGGAAGGAAAAATGGAAAGAAGGAAGAAAGGAGGGAGACAGAATGGAGAGGAGGGAGGGACCAGGGAAGGAGAGAAGGAGGGAGGGAGGGAAGGAAAAATGAAAAGAAGGAATAAAGGAGGGAGGGAGGAAGAATGGAGGGGAGGGAGGGACCAGGGAAGGAGAGAAGGAGGGAGGGAGGGAAGGAAAAATGGAAAGAAGGAAGAAAGGAGGGAGGAAGAATGGAGGGGAGGGAGGGACCAGGGAAGGAGAGAAGGAGGGAGGGAGGGAAGGAAAAATGGAAAGAAGGAAGAAAGGAGGGAGGGAGGAAGAATGGAGAGGAGGGAGGGACCAGGGAAGGAGAGAAGGAGGGAGGGAAGGAAAAATGGAAAGAAGGAAGAAAGGAGGGAGGGAGGAAGAATGGAAGGAGGACTTTCTAGGTGGGCGACTTTCAGCGCTGCTGGCATGGAGATAGGAAAGGATGCCAAGGCAGACACAAGAATACCAGCCAGCGTGATTGTTTATTTCTTGTTTGTTGAATTTATTTGCCTCCCGTCTCCCAGAAAACAAAATGCTTTATGTTGGAGAGAAACTGGCCACGGCAGGGGGAAGGAGTCAAGGGAGGAATTAGCCTGGAATCCTTGCGTAGCCACAAGAGGGGAAACGCCCCTTTGGCTGCCATTGGCTCTTCTTCAGTCCGGGAAGATTCCTGTATTATAGGCAACAGCAATAGAGTAGCTGATTGAATTCTTCCCATATGGATCCATTCGCACCCATCCGTTTTGGAGAGCGACGCTTGAGGACGTCCCCCAAGGGTCTCCCCATTGTACGGGCAGTCCTCGCGTATGACCACGATGGAGCCCAGGGTCTCTGCTGCTGAGCGAGACATTTGTTGAGGGAGTCTTGCCCTGTTTTGCGCCCTTTCTTGCTTCCGTTGCTAAGTGAATCGCTGCAGTTGGTAAGTCGGTCACTCGGTCATTAAGTGAATCAGTTCAGTTTATTGTATTTATATGCCTCCATTTCCCCCCGAAGGGGACTCAGGGTTAGGGTTAGGGTTAGGGTCTGCCTAACTCCGTTGACTTCTGAATCTGCCTTCTCCGTTGACTTCTCTCGTCAGAAGGTCGCGAAAGGGGACACAGCAGCCGTCATAAATAGGAGTCAGTTGCCAAGGCTCTGAATTTTGACCAGGTGCCCCTGGGGATGACGCAAAGGTCGCAAGTGTGAAAAACGGTCCTAACTCACGTTCTGACCGGGGGGGGGGGGGAAGAAAACGAAAGCAGGCAGCGGCCACACGGTTTTGTCCTTGTGCCGTGTGGAGCAGCCTTCGCATCCAGGACTCTCCGCCGGCCCCACCCTAATTTTCTCCGAGGGGACTTTCTGCAGATAAAATGGCCTCAACGAGAGAGGTTGTTGAGGACTAGAAGTTCCTTTTTAAAAAGAGACTGGAGGGTGTTCTGAGCGAGGCTTCCCAAGAGCAGGAAGCCAACTCCTGGTCCCCACCCCCCCACCCCCTTGGATTCATTGACTCTGAATTCTGCTCCTTCACCTCCATCAAAGTCTTTCGAGGGAGGATTTATGGTCACAGACCTTATCTGGCTTGGAGGCCGATCTCTGCAAAACCTGGCCAGGAATCTTGGAGAGTCACGAACCAATTAAGTGAACTCATGGTCTCCTGCAAACTCCACTCCCCTTTCGCTCCTCTTTTATTCCCTCTGGGAGGGGCCATTCACCGTCCACCTGTGACCTCACTCCCAAGTCGAGCCCTGTTCTTTAGCTCATCCCTACATCTGGCAACTCTGCGCATGCACACACTGGGAACAGGCCCCATTGATGTCTGACTCTGAAGGCAGCTGAGAACTGGCCTACGGCCCTGGCCCCCTCTCTGCCTCCGACCCAGAGCCCTCCTCAGAGCCTGGCCTAGGCTAGGCGCTCCTGCTTGAGCAGGGGGTCGGACTAGAAGTCCCTTCTAACCCGGTTATTCTGCCATTTTTGCTCTCCCTGGCAGATGCCTTGGGATTAGCCTCTTACTGTCATATTTTGCTTGCGGGTTTTGAAGCCCTGCAGGAGCTACTATTTTCCTCTCCCCCCCACCCCCATAGATGGGGAGGGGAAGGATCTTCTGGGGGGGGTGTTTCTCTGGGAACGTTCCCCCCCCAAGCAGGCTTCCCACCGCAGGAACGGGGAGTATTACGGCTTAGATTCCTGCTAATGTTTCTCTATAAAACAGATTTGCATGCTTATTTCTATAAATCTGCATTGATTTCTCCCTCTTAAACCTCTATCGGTAATTTCTATCTGTAATCCTGCAGCCGGTTCCCACAAATGTCTGCTTATTAACCGTACTTAGCAAATCTACTTAGGAATTACATACTTAATGCATATCAGTAATGCTCCCTGCATCTGAGGAAGGCAGAGGAAGCTCACCAAGAAAGCCTCCTCGGCCTAATTAGAAGAAGGGAAGAAGCAGGCAACCTGCCCCCCCCCCTGGGATTGCAGAGGCATCTCCCTACCTGAAAGAGGGGGGGCGGATGACCACAGGTGGGCAGAAAAGCAGAGGAGGGGCTTCCCCATCCTCCCGGCTTCCCATTGAGTTTCTCTGGGGGAAACTGGCAGGAAGCGTCAGAAATCCTCCCTCCCTTCTTCCATCCCTTCCCTTCCTTCTTTCAATTTTTCCTTCCTCCCTCTCTCCTTCTTTCCATTCTTCCTCCTCCCTCCTTTCCTCTCTCCTTCCTTCTGCTTGCTTCCTCCCTCCCTCCCCCTTCCTTCCTTCCCTCCTCTTCCTTCCCTCCCTCCCTCCGTCTCTCCTTCCTTCCATTCTTACTCTTCCCTCTCTCCTTCCTTTCTCTTCCTTTGTCCCTCCCTCCCCCTCCATTCTTACTCCCTCCCTCTTTCTCCTTCCTTCCTTCCATTCTCATCCCTTCCTTCTTTCCTACCTACCCACCTTACATCCTACCCCACGCCCTCCCCTGCCCTCTTCTCCCCTTCCCTTCCTGCAGGCAGGTAAAGTGGAGAAGGAAGTGAGGGATTGCAAGAGTGGCTGGGAAACTGTCAGGGAAGATTGAGATCGCGTGAGCAAAGCAGCAGCAGCAACCACAACTTCCCCAACATTTCATTCTCTTGGAATCACTCAAAGCTGGCCCCCTTTCCCTCCCTGCCCAGGGAAGGTTTTCACCCACTCCCCTCCCTCTTTGCCTGCACTCCTTCTTGCCCACCCCCCACAGCACAGTAGGCGGCTTCCCCTGGCGGCTTCCTTGCTGCTCCTGAGGGATTGTGTCCTTGCTTCCTGGTTGGTCAGCTGGCCCCCCTACCCCATTTTTCCTGAGCCTTTGGTCCCTCTGGGCCTCTGCTCTGCTTCCTCCCTCCCCCTGCCTCCTCCCCCCCCCCTCCATGGTGGGAGCATCATCGGTGGCCTTCACAGCAAAGCCAGGCCATTTCAAGAGGGAGGGGGGAAGGCTTCTCCCACCCCACACTTCCTCCCCCCCCCACCCTTTTCTTCACAGGGGTGTCCGTGGAGCAGACAGGGGGGCATGGTCCAATCCAGAGGAACAATAGAGCAGCCCCCTCCCCCCTGCCTCCCTTCATTCAGAGCCTGGCTGGCAGAGATGGGTGGGTGTCTCCTGTAACCAGCTTTGCCATGAGTGGAGGTGGCACCCTTGTCCTCTCCCCACCCGCAGACCCCTGGCTCTTCAGTGTTCAAAGTCACACACACACACACACACACCGGCTCCCCAGCCTCCCCAACGTCATGGAGCGAGGTGCCAAGGGAATGCTGGCTGGGGAATTCTGGGAGTTGAAGTCCGGACATCTTCAAGTTGCCAAGGTTGAGAAACACTGGCTTAAACAAACCGTGGCATAAATACTTGGGCAAAACTCACTTCACAAAACTGCCTCACTTAGCGACGGAAATTTTTGGGGGGGGTCCATTGTGGCCGTAAGGCGAGCGCTCCCTATAATAGTCCCTCCCTCCCTCCAAATTCTCGGAGGGTGTTTTTTTTTTTGTTTCCCTGCTCCAGGAGTGAAAGCTCCTCATCCGGTCAGCATTTTACACCGGAGATGAATTTTGCAAGCGACAAGGCAGTGGGAGCAAAGTGGGTTTATTCAATTAATCAGACATGTGTCACGCTTCGCAATATGCATTGGCCTCACGCAGGAGGCAAGATCCAGAGGGAGGAAGCGCTCCTCCGGCTTAGAGCATCGGCAGGAAAAACCGGCAGGTGGAAACGAGGGTTTCTCTCAAAACGGCCATCAATCTTGGAGCTTGGAAATAAGCGGGGGGGGGGGGGGATTCTTTTTTTTTAAAAAAAAAGATTATTAAATTTATATGTCGCAATTCAAGGCAACTCTGAGCGGCTTACAGGGTCATCTCGATGTAAAAAAAGATGTGGAGACTCTAGAAAGAGTGCAGAGAAGAGCAACAGAGGTGATAAAAGGCTAAAACATATGAAGAACGGTTGCAGGAATTGGGGGTGTCTATTTTAATGAAGAGAAGGACCAGGGGAGACAGGATAGCAGTCTTCCAGTATTCGCTGGCTGGGGAATTCTGGGAGTTGAAGTCCGGACATCTTCAAGTTGCCAACGTTGAGAAACACTGTTCTAGAAAGAGGGCAGAGAAGAGCAGTGAAGATGGTGATAGGAATAGAATAGCCCAGAACCCCACAAAACAGAATAGAAAATGTGGAATGCAATGAATAAGGAATGCAGAAATGGAATGGAAAATGCAGTGGAACAGAATAGAATAAGGAAAGGAGGAAGGAGAATAGAATAGAATAAATACTTTATTGGCCGAGTGTGATGGGACACGCAAGGGATTTGTGCCTGGTGCAGAAGCTCTCAGTGTGCATAAAAAACAGCAGGGGATCGGTCATAGATCCTAGGGAATTGGGGGGGCTGAGGCCAAAATATACCTCTGAAGAAGATTTGTAAGAAATCCATCCCTGGAGGCTTTCAAGAAGAGACTGGACAGCCATTTGGTCCTGTCATGGGGAGGGGGTTGGGCTAGAAGACCTCCAAGGCCCCTCCCAACTCTTCTGCCACGGGGTCTTTGGGGAGCAGCCAGGAAACGGCCATGATCCTTACCTGAGTTGCCCCACCAGGGAGGCCCCTCACCTCGGACCCTCTGAGGGGTGCCCATCGTGGCTGCTCTCCCCCTCCCCTCCTTGGTTGAGCCCCTCTCTAGAGAGAGAGAGACCTCTCCGTAGCCCACCCCACCCCCATTGATCTCCAGTTGAGGCTGTGCCCCCTCCCTCCAAGTGGGGGGGGAAGGGAAGGGCAGGCAGGGAGGGGCCTCGTTTTCATGGCTGGCAAGGGAAGGCTGAGGAGAGACCTCTTGTCCCAGGGACAACCACTTTCATCTGGCAGGAAGGAGGGAGGAAACCTCTGCCCTCCACCTCTCCTGCCACCCCCAGCGAGAACAAAGGGAGGAGTGGGGCACCAGGGCACCGATTGGCATGGAGGGCAGGCAGCCCAGCCTCTTCCTTCGGCTGCTGCCTCTTCCGAGTTTGTTAAGAGAAGTCTCTTCCCTCCCCTCCTCTCTTTCTAGCTGCTCGCTCCTTCCTTCCTTCCTTCCAGTCTTCCTTCCTTCCTTCCTTCCTTCCTGTCTTCCTTCCTTCCTGTCTTCCCTCCCTCCTTCCTTCCTTCTTTCCAGTCTTCCTTCCTTCCTTCCTTCCAGTCTTCCTTCCTTCCTGTCTTCCCTCCCTCCCTCCCTCCTTCCTTCCTTCCTTCCTTCCTTCCTTCCTTCCTTCCAGTCTTCCTTCCTGTCTTCCTTCCTTCCTTCCTTCCAGTCTTCCTTCCTTCCTGTCTTCCCTCCTTCCTTCCTTCCAGTCTTCCTTCCTTCCTTCCTTCCAGTCTTCCTTCCTTCCTGTCTTCCCTCCCTCCTTCCTTCCTTCTTTCCAGTCTTCCTTCCTTCCTTCCTTCCAGTCTTCCTTCCTTCCTGTCTTCCCTCCCTCCCTCCTTCCTTCCTTCCTTCCTTCCTTCCTTCCTTCCTTCCTTCCTTCCTTCCAGTCTTCCTTCCAGTCTTCCTTCCTTCCTTCCTTCCAGTCTTCCTTCCTTCCTTCCTTCCAGTCTTCCTTCCTTCCAGTCTTCCTTCCTTCCTGTCTTCCTTCCTTCCTTCCTTCCTTCCTTCCTTCCTTCCTTCCTTCCTTCCTTCCTTCCTTCCTTCCTTCTCACTCATGTTCCTTCTTTCTACATTAAAACATTCCTTCCTTCCTTCCCACTCAGTATTTTCCTTCTTTCTACATTAAAAACATTCTTTCCTTCCTTCCTTCCTTCCTTCCTGTGAAAACCCTCCGTGGCTTTCTTGGGAGATGTGGGTAGCTGTGCTTTTGGGGGGGGTTGTTCCTTGAGCCCCCAACAACCTTCTGTGGCTGCTTCCCCTCTGCCCCCCCTCCCCTCTGGGCCGATGGCCATTAAAAGAGGGGCGTGGAGGCAGAAGAGCCGATGGGTCAAGGATTGAGCCGATGCCAGGCACCAAAGGAGGGATCCGTATTCTGCTTTACAGCCGGGGGAGTCGAGATCAATCCAATTTAGAGTCTCTGCAACCCTGCCTGGCTCTGCTGAGCAGAATCCCTGAGTGGTGGCTAAGGGGGGGGGGGGGGCGCATCCAGGAGGTTGAGGGGGGGGCTGCTATTCCGAATCCCACCACCCCAAAGTCTCAAGCTTCTGAACAAAACCAGATCAGCAGAGCCCGTCACAAATGAAAGAACAACAGAATAGCAGAGTTGGAAGGGGCCTTGGAGGTCTTCTAGTCCAGCCCCCTGCTCAAGCAGGAGATCCTATACCATTTCAGACAAGCGACTGTCCAGTCTCTTCTTAAAAACCTCCAGGGATGGAGCCCCCACAACTTCTGGAAGAAACTTCTCTTCCACTGATTTTAATCCTCCTCAATCCTCCTCCTCCTCCTTCTCTCTGCAACCCCCTCCCTTCTAGCTGATGATGTTACCTAGTTGGGTCACGAAAGGTCTGCAAGAAAACAGCCAAGCTCAGAGAGCCCCAACGACCCCACAGTCCTCCTCTCTGCAACCCCCCCCCTCCTAGCACTGATGATGTTACCTAGCATGGTAACGAAACGCCTGCAAGAAAACCCCCAAGCTCAAGAGTGCATCCGGGACCCCTCGTTTCCACCCTGAGCTACAAATGCTCCCCTTTGCAAACCATCCATCTGCCCCCTCCCCTCCTATGTGCACATGCAGCCCCCCTCCCCCCCCCTCATCCCCTGAACCCCTTCCTTTCTTTCCCTTCCTCCGTTTTTTTCTCTCCTCTTTTTCAGCCCGAAACCTTCATTGCAAATCAAGAGAAACGCAGTAAACGAACCTCTGGGAAAAGCGAGGGTGGGACTTCTCTCTTCCGGAAGGCGGGAGAGGCAATTAGGCTGCCCAGAGACCCTCCTCCCCGCCCCCCCAATATGGATCCAAAGGGGTCCCTCCAATGGAGGATTGCGGGGGGGGGCTTGTTTGTCTGGGGCTGGGCATGGAAAGGACTGCCGAGGCCAGGCTGTTTTTTTTTGGGGGGGGGGCTCTTTAGCCAGCCAGTTCCCCCTCCTCTTCCAGAGCTTCTGTTCCACAGAGATCTTGGCCGGGTGCTCCCACCCCATTCCAAGGGTCTTCATCCAAATTGCACAGGTAAAAGTTTATAGAGATTCTCCGTCATCATCCAGGTGGTCCTGATTGTCCCAAAGGTTTTTCAAGAGGCAACTGGACTTCCTTTCTTTTTCTTTTGAAGCCGTTTTACTTCTCACCCAAGAAGCTTCTTCCGCTCCGACTGGATAGTGGAGAAGGGAAGGAAATTACACTCCTTGCAGACGGCTGGTCACTGGCATCCTTGGAATGGCTTGGGGGTAGGAATGGATCTCCAGAGGGGAAAAACTGCAGGCTACAGGAACCATTTGCACCACTCAGGTGACCCTGAGGACACAGACAAAACCTCCAGGTGGCCTCAACGACCCTCCAAAAGGATGCAAATGTCCAGCTGTCTGCAAGGAGCATAAATCCTTCCATTCCCCTCCATCCAGTCAGAGCTGAAGAAGCTTCTGGGATGAGGAGAGAAACGTTTTCAAATGAAAAAACAAGAAAGTCCAGCAACCTCTTGAATAAAAGCCCCTTTGGGACAACTGTGACCTGGATGACGGAGAATCTCTACAGACTTTTAGCTATGCAATTTGGGATGAAGACCCTTGGAATGGGGTGGGATTAGGAATGGATTTCCAGAGGGGGAAAAATTGCAGACTACAGGAACCATTTGCACCACTCAGGTGACCCTGAGGACACAGGTAGACCTCCAAGTGGCCTCAACGACCCTCCAAAAGGATGCAAATGTCCAGCTGTCTGCAAGGAGCATAAATCCTTCCCTTCCCCACCATCCAGTCAGAGCTGAAGAAGCTTCTTGGATAAGAAGTGAAATGTCTTCAAAGGGAAAAAAACAAGAAAGTCCGGTTGCCTCTTGAAAAAAGCACCTTTGGTTTAATTTAAAGATGTTATCAATTTTCTATTCTTTTTTCAAATGTATTTTAGACTGTTTTTGTTAAAGATTTATACCGTGTATGGGTTCTGGGAAGTCGGGGGAGGGAAGGCTGGGGGGGGGGTTGGGGGGAGGGAGGGATGAATATTAGGCTTGACGAGGGGTGTTAGATTTTAAAGTAATATGATTGCACATGTATACTGTCTTCTCTTATTTTTTCTTTAAAACTAAGATATGTTAAGTATATTGATATGGAAGCATAAATACCATCAACATAGAATGGAGTTTGCTCAGAAGCTGAAATACACCAAGTGAATGAGAGGAAGAGTGGGAAACAGAGAAGAAAGATAGGAAGAGAGGGATAGGAGAGAGGGTAAGGGAGGAAGATGAGAAGGAGGAGTGGAATGAAGAGAGAGGAGAAGGAGAAAGGAAGGGGAAGTAGAGTAGGAAAGGATGATGGAGGGAAGAAAGGAGGTAGGAGAGAGTAGAAGAAAGAGGTGTATGGAGAGCAGAAGAGCTAATAATGGGCTTTTATCTTCTGGGCGTTGATGACAAGAGGAACTGATGTAATTGCTACTTAATACAATAGGATACTGGCTATGTAATAGTATACATGTGATTGTATGTTATGAAAGTGGAAAATAAAAACTTTCTATGGATATGGAAGCATAAATACCATCAGCATAGATTGGAGTTTGCTCAGAAGCTGAAATACACCAATGAGAGGAAGAGTGGGAAACAGAGGAGAGAAGAAAGATAGGAAGAGAGGGATAGGAGAGAGGGTAAGGGGGGAAGATGAGGAGGATAAGGAGGAGTGGAATGAAGAGAGGAGAAGGAGAAAGGAAGGGGAAGTAGAGTAGGAAAGGATGATGGAGGGAAGAAAGGAGGTAGGAGAGAGGTAGAAGAAAGAGGGGTATGGAGAGCAGAAGAGCTAATAATGGGTTTTTATCTTTCTGGCGTTGATGACAAGAGGAACTGATGTAATTGCTACTTAATACAATAGGATATTGGCTATGTAATAGTATACATGTGGTTATATGTTATGAAAGTGGAAAATAAAAAAAGTATATATATATATTTTAAAAAGCACCTTTGGGACCACCAGCACCTGGAGGATGATGGAGAATTTCTCCCGACTATTTACCTGTGCGTTGTTTTTACGACTTCTGTCTACGAGGGAAGGGCGGTTTTTCAATAGGATATGTAAGTAAATCAGAAGAACTCGGTCTTTCCACACTCACCTCTCCCTTTCTCCCTCTCCTCCCTCCCCAGAGCACATCTGCTCCATCCTGGCCTCCCTCCTGAGGAACCTGCGGAGTCAGCAGAGGACTCGGCTGCTCAACAAATTCACGGAGAACGACAGCGAGAAGGTATTTGGGGGGGGACGACACGGAGGTCGCCCGATCTAACCTGCTTACCTTTCTATTGGAGGCGGGGACCCTTTGAGAGGGTCTGGCTGCCACTTCGTTCCATTGTAATGCACCAGTGCTCATTGAAAAGTGACCATGAAGTTTATTCTGCTCTAATCAATCAGTAGAAAGAAAAGACCGGGCATCACAGTGGCTCTGCCCAAGAAGTTTGCCCGAAGCCTGCCAGGGCCTCCCTCCCTGCCTGTTTTGGCCAGGCTGTTCTGACCGAGGCTTCCCAAGGGCCTGAAGCCAACTCCTGCTCCCGACAAAAAACCCCTTTTATGAATTAGCTGTGAATTCTGCTCCTTCACATCCAGCAGAGTCTTTCGAGGGAGGATTTACGGTCACAGACTTTATCTGGCTTGGAGAGCTGCCAGGCCGAGATCTGCAAGGCCAGGAGTCTCGGAGAGTCACGAGCCAATGAAGCGAACTCATTGTCTCTCCTGCAAACTCCACTCCCTTTCGCTCCTTCTTTATGTCCTCTGGGAGGGGCCATTCACCCTCCACCTGTGGCCTTACTCCCAAGTCGCCCCTTGTTCTTTAGCTCTTCCCTTCCCCTGGCAACTCTGGGAATGCGCACACTGGGAACAGGCTCCAGCTGTTCTTCTGCCTCACTGATGTCTGACTCTGAAGGCAGCTGATAACTGTCAAGACGGCCCTGGCCCCCTCTCTGCCTCTGACCCAGAGCCTTCCCCAGACTCCAGGACTGGCCCATCTTCCTCCAAACCCTCCTCCCTGCTCCATTTCTGGCAGTCACTTCTTTAAAAACCTCCAGTGACGGAGCCCCCACAACCTCCGAATGCAACTTCGGTTCCGATCTGAACTCCCAAATATTTTGGATCAAAAGGAAAGCAGTCTGTCCTGAAAAATCAAGGGCAGCGGAGGGTGAACGGCGGGCGAGGGGCGACCCGAGCGTGTCTCATGCTGGATTTGTTCCCCGATCCCCAAAGAACGGCAATTCGTCTGCCTTTTTTTTTTTTACAATTTGAGCTGCTTTAATTAGAATTGATTGAATTTCAATTCATGGAGGAGGCTGCAGAAGAATGGTCGGTCAGTCACTGCAGGGGCCATGAACGGCTAAGTGGAGCTGCCATGTTCAGAAGCATTCTATCTTTTTTGGCCGGGAGTCTCTGGTAACACGCAAAGAGAAACCAGAGAAATCCCTTTTCTCTTCCAGGTGGACAGGCTGATGGAGCTCTATTTCAAATACCTGGACGCCATGCAGGTGGCCGATAAGAAGATTGAAGGTGAAAAGCATGTAAGTTCTCCCCCCCTCCACCCCCACCCTCCTCCCCTCCCTCCTCTCGGCTTGGGAGAGAGCGAGAGAAGGGGCATGGCTCCCCTCACAGCTGGCTCACGGAAGCCAGCTGTTCCAAAAGAAGGTAATCTTGGCCACTCAAGGTGGAAGGATGCCCCCCCCCCCCAGGCGCTCTCTGAGCTGGGTTTTCCTCTGGCAGACGTTTCATTACCCAGCTAGGTAACATAATCCAGCGGTTCCCAGCCTTTCTGGCTTGGCAGCCCGGCGCAGGGAGGGAAGGTTTCTGTGTGAGTGGCAGCCGTGCGTGCAGAGTTCCATGTGCCACTGCTCAAGTGAGTGAAGCTTCGTGTGCGAGTGCCAGAGGCCACCACTTTTTCTTTTTAATAATTTTTTTTTATTTAAAACAAACATAAGATCCTTCTTTACATGCTGTAGAAAGTAATAGTAGTAGACTTATATACCGCTTCATAGGCCTTTCAGGCCTCTCTAAGCGGTTTACAGAGAGTCAGCATATTGCCCCCAACAATCTGGGTCCTCATTTTACCCACCTCGGAAGGATGGAAGGCTGAGTCAACCCTGAGCCGGTGAGATTTGAACCGCTGAACTGCTGATCTAGCAGTAGCCTGCAGTGCTGCATTTAACCACTGCGCCACCTTGGCTCCTTAAGTGTATCAGTCGGTTACAAAAGACTTTCGTGCATCTCTTCCACAGTCACCAAACACAATTCATATTAACTCAAGTTAACTTATACATGTCACCATCATCATATCTCCATTTTCATTTGACTATAATTGTTTAAGCGTCCTTCATCATAAAATATACCAAGATTTAATACATAACCACATTCTGGCCTTTCATTTACTATTTCTAAAATCCTCCATTAACACTGAATCCTTATGTCCTAGCTAAACATCCGTAATATTTAATAACAGAATTTTCTAATCCTCCCTTCCAAATCACTGTTTAGAATTTACATCCAGTTTCCTTATGTTATTCCCATATCTATATATACGTTGTTATCCTATTCTTCCGTTATTTAACTATATCCTGTATCATAACATTTTCCCCCTAATAATCAAAACTTTAACTGTAATTTGGTTCTTTTTTTTTATTAACCTTTATATATAATCCAAAGGGATTTCTAATCTTCCTTACATGGGTACCATTCAATATTCATATCCAATTATACTCATCATAACACTACACATTGTATACATTAGTAACATTATCAATTATTTATTTAAACTATATCTATTGTCAATACATTTCACTAAGTTTAACTAGTTTTAAATTATAATCTTCCATCTATCAACCTGTATCTTTTGAGTAGCAAAACAGTCTCATATCTTCTGCCATTTGTGGTGCCAGTCCTCTATTCATCTCCTTGATCAACTTTGTATGGACTCTTCTTAGCAACTCCTTGGTTATAAGATCACTCATGTAATCTTGATGCCCTTCTTCTGTTTCCTTAATCAGCTTATCTTTGATTGTCAGTAGTGTTATCAATACTATTGCTAATGAAAGTTCTCTCTTTAAATCCATAGATTCTTTGGTTTTTTTCTTCTTCTGTATCTTGCCATCTGGGATAAATTTCCCCTCCATTTAATTCCTCTTTCAGTATTCCACTCTTTTCATTTTCAGAGACAAGCCAATCACCACAAATATCAACAAATTTAATCTCTTTATATTCATTTTCCACTTCGATTTTTTGGTTTTTAACCACCACATTTTCCATTTGATAAACATCCTCAACTTCTTCATCATATTTTGCTGTTAGATGCTCTAAGTCTTTCAGCTTCTTCTCTATCCTCTCATATGTATTTGATAATTTCTGCATTTCTGAAAATATCTTTTGAAAGCTTAAGGTTTCTTTCTGCTGTTGAAATTGTGCCATTATCTCCAGCTAAGAAACACAGCTGCTCTAGCTTGGAAGGTTAATAAAATTAAACATAGATTCACAAAAACGTTTTGTTTTCACTTTTCTCTGGTTAAAGATATACTTCAAAGGGACATCTGTATGCTTCCCTTCTTATCACTCTCTATAACCGAGCAGTGAGACCTTGTAGTGCCAAGCCAAAACAATCAGTGAAGAAAAAAAGTGTTCCATTTCCAATACACAAACCTTCCAGCCTCCGAGTAGCAGTGTTATTGTTGCAAATTTCCTTATTGTATCTTTTTTGTATTTCAAGTTAGAAAAAAAAGTCCAATTTTTAAATGGGTTAGGAGAACACCCACAGTAATGAAAGAGGAAAATTTTAGTCCATAGGTTACAGAGAATAATAAAAGAAAAAATAGAAGAAGAAAACTTAATCCATTTTCGTTTTAAAAGGCTTCCATAAATTCCATCCATGAAGATAGCATTTAAAAAGTAAGATAACCGCTGTCCAAAACCATTCCAAATTTAATTCCGCCACTCAATTCTTCTGTTCTCCAATTTGAATTAATTTTAAGTTTTTTATAGGCAGTAAAAATTCCTCACCAGCTGGAAACACTTTCTCTTTCCGTATCCTTCCGTTTTGGAGCCGCCCCGACTTCGTCAGCCTTGGCTGGATTTTTTTGTCGCCGGCTTGAAGAACTTCTCTTGCTTCTATCGGGGACTTTGCGATGTCAGCAAGACGTAGTCTTCCTGTTCACCGTCTCTTCGGGACGGTTTAGGTCCGATTGGACCACCCAGCGGCAAAAGTATCGGCTGCGGTCTCGGAGCATCGAGACCGCACATCCATATCGCCGCGATTTCGGCTCCTCCGCGTGGTCTGGTTCTGAATGGGCCGAGGCCTGGGAGTTTGGGACCCCTGATAATCAATGCTAGATGGCAGAAGGGCCTGAAGAGTGGAGGAGCAGGAAGAGGGGGGCTGTGGGGTCCTCGGTGCTCTCTGAGCTTGCTTGCTTTCTTGCAGACATTTCATGACCCCACTAGGGAACATCATCAGTGCTAGAAGGGAGGAGGAGGAGGAGGAGGGAAAGGAGGAGGAGGATGACTGTGGGGTCCTTGGTGCTCTCTATGCTTGGTGGTTTTCTTGCCCTTTGGAACGAGCTCCCCGCAGAGATTCGGACCCTCACCTCTCTCCAGGCCTTCCGAAAAGCCGTTAAAACCTGGCTGTGTCGGCAGGCCTGGGGTTGATGAGCTCCCTTCCCCTCTTGACAGGTGTGGTTGTTGGCTATCTTAAATATTTGTCTTGTATTTGTGTGTTCCCTTTCCCGCTTGAGTTGTTCGACGCCCTGAGTCCCTGTAGGGAATAGGGCGGCATATAAATAAAACAAATCTAATCTAATCTAATAATCTTGCAGACGTTTCATGACCCTACTAGGGAACATCATCAGTGCTAGAAGGGAGGAGGAGGAGGAGGGAAAGGATGACTGCGGGATCCTTGGTGCTCTCTATGCTTGGTGGTTTTCTTGCAGACCCTTTCCTGAGCCAACTGTACCATTCCGGATAAGTGGTTGTCCAATCTCTTCTTAAACACCTCCAGTGATGGAGCACCCACAACTTCTGGTGGCAAGCAGTTCCACTGGCAGATTGTCCTCACTGTCAGGGAGTGTCTCCTTAATTCTAGGTTGCTTCTTGATGAGTTTCCACCCCTTGCTTTTTGTCCTGGTGCTTTGGGGAATAGGTTGGACCCCCCTCCTCTCCCTCGCGACAGTCTCTCAAATATTACAAGGCTGCTCCCACGTGTCCCCCTGGTCCTTCCTTTTCCCCAGAGTAGCCAAACCCAATTCCTGCAACCGTTCTTCCTGCGTTTCTGTCCCCAGGCCTTTAATGAATGGCTCTTCTTTTTCCAAAATCTCAACATCTTCTGTGCCATGGTGGCAGCCAAAACCGGTTGCAGGATTTGGGTGGAAGACGTGGTGTAGCTCCTCGTTTTTCTGCTCTTCGGGGGTGGCTGCCTGGAAGGGCCAAGGGAGCCCCCCCGAAGCTTCCCAATCAAAGGCTTTTGGCTCCCTGCGGCCTCCTTCTCTCCTTGGGGGAGGAGGGGGTGAGCCCCTTCCCCACCCCCTCCCCCCAGAGGCAGAGGGCACCGGCGGTGACAGGCGGCACTGTTCTAGAACGGAAGGGCGACTCGGGAGGCAGGCGATGGCTTAATACATTACCCTCCGTCGGGTGTGGAAATTATCCTCAGCAGGTTGATTCAATAAAATGTTCTCTCTGGGCATTTTGCATGCTAATGGCTGCTAAATGAGATGCTAATTGCACCGCCACCTCCCAAGGCAGGAATGGGATCCTGAAGGGCAAGGAGGGAGGGGGGAGGGAACGGCGTTAGGTGTGGGTCATTTCCCTGGAGGACGGGAAGGCGCCTGAGCTGGTGGGAGGCTGCAGCCGAGGCCGGAGAGGGTGGGTCAGCGGCAGCAGTGCAGGGGGCTGAGGAGGCCGAGGGCCTTGACCCGGCTTTCCCAAACACCACAGACCCTCCGTAGTGGAAGCCATGGTGCTTTTCTTAGGAGCCCCGGCAAAAAACGGTTTCTCTCCCACTGCAGGCTAACAAGTCTGTCTGGCCGGAAGATGAATTGTTGTCTGCCGCGCAGATTCATCTCTGCCCCCTGGCTTTGATCCCCAGGGCTGGGGAGGGGCTTCTCCAGCAGCGGTGCTCTTCCGTCCCAAGGGCCGGCCCATAGATTTCCACTGCTCTCCTTTCCTCTGCTTTCTGCCCATCTGTGCGTCAGGCACTGGATCCAGCTGTTCTTCATCAGCCACCTCCAGACCTGGGGGCTCTTGGCTCTCCATCTGAGGGATAATTGACATCCCAGACTCCGCCTCTCCCCTCTGTCTCTCCCTCCCCCTTCCTCTCGCCCCTCTCTCTCCCCTCCCTCTCCCTCCCTCTCCCTCTCTCTCTACCCCTCTCCCATCTCTCTCCCACCTCTCCCTCCCTCTCTCCCTCCCTCTCTCTCTCTCTTGCCCCATGTCTCCCTCCCTCTCTCTCCCTCCCTCTCTCTCCCCCTCCCTCTCCCCTCCCTCCCCATCTCTCCTCTCTCTCCCTCTGCCTTCCTCTCTCTCCCTATCTCTCTCCCCCTCTCTCTCTCCCCCTCCCTCTCCCTCCCTCTCTCTCCCTCTCTCCCCTCCCTCTCTTCCTCTCTCTCTCTTCCTCCCTCTCTCTCTCCCTCTCCCCCTCCCTCCCCCTCTCTCCCATCTCTCTCTCCCGCTCTCTCTCCCTCCCTCTCTCCCTCTCTCTCTCCTCCTCCCTTCCTCTCTCTCTTGTCCCATCTTTCCCTCCCTCTCCCTCTCTTCCTCTCTCTCCCTCTCTCTCTCCCCCTCCCTCTCTCTCCCCCTCTCTCCCATCTCTCTCTCCCCCCTCCCTCTCTTCCTCCCTCCCTCTCTCTCTCTCTTGCCCCATATCTCCCTCCCTCCCTCTCCCTCCCTCCCTCTCTCTCTCTCTCTGACAGTCCCTTCCCCCTCGGAGCTCCCAGGTTGCCCTGATGCCAGCCTTGACCCCCCCCCTCCTCCCCCTCTGATTCGGCTGCCAGAGGCCGACAGGCCCCAACACAGAGGGGCAGCCCCTATACAGGTAGTCCTCGACTTACGGACCCAAGGCTTATGTCACTGAGTGAGATATTGGTTACGTGGGCTTTGCCCCGTCTTACGACTTTCCTCGGCACTGTTGTTAAGTGAATCCCTGCAGTTGTTAGGTTAGTTCCACGGTCGCTCAGTGAATCCGGCTTCCCCATTGACTTTGCTTGTCAGAAAGTGGCTGAAGGGGATCAGGTGAACCCCCCCCCCACACACACACACGGTCATAAATACGAAGCAGTTGCCAAGCAATTTTGATCACGTGATCATGGGAATGCTGCAACGGTCGTAGCTGTGAAAAAATGACTTTGGTCCCTTTGAAGGGGACCTGAGTGGCCCTCAGCCAGAACCCACAGCCGGCCCCTCGACTCCGACGGTAGGCGCCCCTCTGCTGACACTGCTGGCCCCCTCGCAAAGGCCGGCTGGACAGCAGGCTGGCATCTGTGCGAGGGTCCCCACGGACAGAGCCGGCCCCTGAGCATGTGCCGAGGGCCAGACAAGCAGCAGCCAGGGGGCTCCCAGACCTGGTGGGCGCCCACTTTCTGCCCTTGACGGGGCACTTGTGCTGCCATGATCCTGCTGAGGCCGTGTGAGCCCCTCCCTGGCATGGCCGATCCCCCCTCCCACTGTGGGGGGGTGTTTCTGGGCCATTCCTGCCTTCCCCATCCTCCAGGCAGCTGCCCCAAGGCAATGGGGCTGGGATTGGGGGTGGGTGGGCTCTCACCCATGCCCTCCTTGAGGGAGACTCTTGAGGCCCCAGGTGTCTGTCTGTATGGGGGGGATGGGGTCCCTGCTAGAGCCCCCCCCCATGCTCCCCTTCTCCGTGCTGTCAGCCCAGCCTCATTAGCGGGAGGAGAGGCTGCCCGGCATCGCAGGAACCCATCTTGCGGCTGTCTCATCCCATCAGCCCCCACGGGCGTCTCACGGTGGCGGAGAAGGATGGCACCTGAGCCCCCCTCAGGATCCTGACAGCTCAGAGGGAGAAGGGGGCGGGGGTGGGGGTGGGTGATTAAAACTGGGGAGGGGGGAGACGATGGCTAGCAGGGTTCCTCCAGCCGAGGCTTCTCCCTTCTTCCCTGCCTGAGTCTCTGATGCATTGCATTTATCCTCAGTAAAAAGGAAATTTTTAGAGCCAAGGTGGCGCAGTGGTTAAATGCAGCACTGCAGGCTACTGCTAGATCAGCAGGTCAGCGGTTCAAATCTCACCGGCTCAGGGTTGACTCAGCCTTCCATCCTTCCGAGGTAGGTAAAATGAGGACCCAGATTGTTGGGGGCAATATGCTGACTCTCTGTAAACCGCTTAGAGAGGCCTGAAAGGCCTATGAAGCGGTATATAAGTCTACTGCTATTGAAATGCGGCATAAAGTGCAAAACACAGAATGCAAAAATTGACATTTTCTACGTTATATACATACATACATACATACATATAATGTTTTCTGCGGTTTTTGCGGGTGTTAGTATGTAGGTCTTTGGTTATTTGGGTTTTCTCCCGCGTAAAATTGGAAGTGTCTTAGCGACGTTTCGACGACGTCTCATTCGTCATCTTCAGGCTTGTTTGCTCGGCTTGGTGCTTCACATTGCTCCTGTGACCTCAAGACTGGATTACTGTAATGCGCTCTACATGGGGCTGGCCCTGAATAGTGTTCGAAGACTGCAGCTGGTCCAGAATGCAGCCGCACGAGCGATACTGGGTGTACCTAGATACACCCACGTTACACCTATCCTCCGCGAGCTGCAGTGGCTCCCCATTGGTCCTAAGTCATGTAGGGCTTTAAAAGTAACGACTAGCACCTTGAAGCGGTTCCTTCCTTCTTCCTTCCTCCTTCCTTCCTTCCTCCTTCCTTCTTCCTTCCTCTTTCCTTCGTCCTTTCTCCTTCCGTCTTCCTACTTCCTTCTCCTTCCACCTTCCTTCCTTCCTCCCTCCCTTCCTTCCACCTTCCTTCCTCCTTCCTTCTTCCTCTTTCCTTCGTCCTTTCTCCTTCGTCCTTCCTCCTTCGTCCTTCCTCCTTCGTCCTTCCACCTTCCTTCCTTCTTCCTTCCTCCTTCCTTCCTTCCTTCCACCTTCCTTCCTCCTTCCTTCCTTCCTCCTTCCTTCTTCCTTCCTCTTTCCTTCCTTCCTTTCCCCCTCCTTCCTTCCTTCCTTCCTTCCTTCCTCTTTCCTTCGTCCTTCCTCCTTCGTCCTTCCACCTTCCTTCCTTCTTCCTTCCTCCTTCCTTCCTTCCTCCTTCCTTCTTCCTTCCTCTTTCCTTCCTTCCTTTCCCCCTCCTTCCTTCCTTCCTTCCTTCCTCAGTCCTTCTTCCTTCCTCTTTCCTTCGTCCTTCCTCCTTCATCCTTCCATCTTCCTTCCTTCCTTCCTTCCTTCCTGCCTGCCTGCCTGCCTGCCTGCCTGCCTGCCTGCCTGCCTGCCTGCCTGCCTGCCTGCCAGCACTGAGGATGTTATCTAGTCATGCAACGTTGCAAGAAAACAGACCAAGCTCAGAAAGCATCCGGGGCCCCACAGTCGTCGTTGTTCTCCTTGTCCTCTTCCTCCTCTCCACACTCCCTTCCAGCACTGATGTTGTTCCCTAGTTGGGTCACGAAACGTCTGCAAGGAGACCACCAAGCTCAGGGAGCCCCAAGGACCCCACAGAAATTGTAGCGTCCGGTGGGTGAAGCGAAAGTGGAGCCGGTTCTTTTGCCTGTGGTCTCTGCCTGCTCGAGTGGGGCAGGGGCTGGACTAGAAGACCTCTGAGGTCCCTTCCAACTCCGTTATCTCTTCGCAGGACATGGTGCGCCGCGGGGAGATCATCGACGACGACACGGAGGAGGAATTCTACCTGCGGCGCCTGGACGCCGGTCTCTTCGTCCTGCAGCTCATCTGCTACATCATGGCGGAGATCAGCAATGCCGGCATCCCTCAGGTACCCCAGGGGCCCCCACTCCCCCCTCCCCCCTGCCCCCCCCGTGAGGGCCAGCCCTGCCCCCCCCTTTTTTTTTAATCGATAGGATTTGTTTATTTGCATCTCGCCTTTATCGTTTCTGTCAGTAATTCAAGCGAACATATTTGAGACCCCACTTTCCTCCTGTTTCCCCCACAACAACCACCACCCTTTGGCCCTAGAACTCCCCGTCTCCCGGTGAGTGGAGCCGAGTCACCCAGCCGGCTTTCAGGCCTCAGGCAGGACTAGAACTCTCCGTCTCTTGTTTTGCAACCGGGTGCCTTTAACCACTAGGCCAAACTTCCTGGCGGCCGGATTCCCTTGGCTCTTCCCTGGCACCCATTTAGTATTGAACCTTGGTTGACCAGGTCCTTGTACACAGATAGTCCTCGACTTACAACAGTTCATTTAGTGACGGTTCAAAGTTACAACTGAAAAAGGGACCGTTTTTCACACTTATGACCGTTGCAGCATGGCCACATGGTTTACATTCGGATGTTTGACAGCTGACTCCTATTTACGACGGTCGCAGTGCCCAGGGGGGGGGTGTCCCCCGATCCCCTTTTGCGACCTTCCGACAAGCCAAGTCAATGGGGCAGCCGGATTCACTTAACAACCGTGTGACTCGCTTAACAACAGCAGGGATTCCCTCAACAACCGTGGCAAGAAGTCATAAAATGGGGCAAAACTCACTTAGCAGCAGAAATCCTGGGCTCACTTGCGGTCGTTGAGTCGAGGACTACCTCTGTACACTTTGGGGGTATGGATCTTCCGAGCCGCAACCCCCCCTGTGGGGCCCCACCCACCCCCGAAGGCGGGGGGCCTTCCCGTCTCCCCAGCAGAGACCCCTTCATTTCCCCTCTTCTCTCTGCCCCTCCCCCCAGATCCGCCAGCGGGTGCACCAGATCCTGAACATGAGGGGCAGCTCCATCAAGATCGTCCGGCACATCATCAAAGGTGAGCACTGGGCACCTGGGGGGGACCCTGGGCTGAAGGGATCAAGTATTGGGCCTTCTTCAAACGCGACTGGTTCTCCTCCGGAAAGGCAGGGGGTGGGGTGGGGGGGTCCGCTTTTGCTTCCCTGAGGTCTGCTAGGCCACAAATGGGGGGTGGGTGGGTGCTGAGAAGGAAGGAAGAAGGGAAGGAAGGAAGGAAGGAAGAAAGAAAGAAAGAAAGAAAGAAAGAAAGAAAGAAAGAAAGAAAGAAAGAAAGAAAGAAAGAAAGAAAGAAAGGAGAGAAGAAGGAAGGACACAAAGAAAGAAAGAGGAAAGAAAGAAAGAAAGAAAGAAAGAAAGAAAGAAAGGAGAGAAGAAGGAAGGACACAGAGAAAGAAAGAGAAAGAAAGAAAGAAAGAAAGAAAGAAAGAAAGAAAGAAAGAAAGGAGAGAAGAAGGAAGGACACAGAAAGAAAGAAAGAAAGGAGAGAAGAAGGAAGGACACAGAAAGAAAGAAAGAAAGAAAGAAAGAAAGAAAGAAAGAAAGAAGAAAGAAAAAAAGGGAGGGAGGGAGGGAAAAAGGAGAGGAAGGAAGGACTACAAACCTGGCACTAGAAGCAGCTTCAGAGGATAATCCAGGGCTGGAAGGCACCTGGAGGTCATCTAGTCCACCCCTGCTCCAGCAGGACATTGTTCAAGTCAGTTTCTGTCTTTGATTCCCCCGGTTACATAATGGCATAGCCACGCCCACTCAGTCACATGACACCCCCCATGCCACGCCCATCAAGTCATGCCCACAGAACCAGTAGGAAAAAAAAATTGGATTTCACCACTGGATGAGCCCCCAGGGCTTCCCCCAACCCCCCTCACCTGCCCAGGAGCCCTGGTTGACCTCCCTGGGGCTTCATTTGGGGAGGGGGCCTGAGGGGGGTGGTTCCAGCAGAGCCGCCACTCAAGGCCACTTTGCATGCAAAAGCCAGCAGCCAGCAGGGGGTCTTTCCATTGAAAGGGAGGGGATTCTGGGGGCTTTGCAGTGGGGCGTGTCTGTCCTCCTTCCAAGAGGAGGAGGAGCTTTCGTTCTGACCCTGGGGAAGGGGGCTGGGGGGAAGCCTGATTCCTCCCCCCCAATGTAGCAGACAGTTGGAGGGCCTTGTTCCATGGAGGCCACCATCCTTGGGGTGGGGTGAAGATGGGGGGTTTCCCCCACCCGACTCCCACTTACTGGCAGGCCCTGTGGAGGGAGGAGAGAGGAAGGGGGCAGGGGGACCCTCTGTCCCACCCCCCTTTCCTTCCTATTCTCCCCGCAGGACTCCCCCCCTCCCCAATCCCCCCTCCCTCCCTCCCTCCTCCTCCTCTTTTGCATGCTAATTGGCCGGCTGCTTCTGAGCCTGATTTTTACGGCCTACATATTTTCCCTCTTCCTCTGGCAGCCTGACAGCTGATGGATCCCTCGGGAGGAGGAGGAGAGAGCGGCTGAGTGGGATCCATCCGGTGCTCCTCCCTTGCATAGGAAGCCGGAGACAGGCGGGGGGGAGGGGGATATCAGGGGAAGGAGGGAGAACCCCTTGGGATTCCTTGCAGCCGCTGGCTGACCAGGCTGGGATCCCCTTGGAAGCACCCTGGAAGAGGGGTGGCAGGGGATGGTGGGGTGGGTGGGGAAATCTAGCCACACCCACCCACCCAGAATCCCCTTCCCTTTTTTTTTTCCCCGGGGGAGATATCCCAAGTGCAGGGGTGAAATCCAGAAGGTTCTGACCACTTCTGGAGAACCAGAAAACATAGCCTGTGGCTGGCCTCGCCCCCTTCTATTCTCTGCCTCCCAGTCCCAGCTGATGGGGAGGAAATGGGGCTTTTGCAGTATCCTTCCCCTGCCACGCCCACCAAACCATGCCATGCCCACCAAGCCACGCCCACAGAACCGGTAGTAAAGAAATCAAGTGTCACCCCTGCCCAAGGGCTGCAGGCCTGCTGGACGGGTGGCCAGAAAACCAAGGGGACCTACGTGAGTGCGAGGGGTGTTAACTTCACCTCTGGCGCCCCTTAATTTGTGGGAGGCCAACAGTCTGTTCTCCATAACCTTGGACTGAGCGGTTCCTGGCCCAGAAACCCTCAGAGTGCAGAAGAAGAGAGTTGGAAGGGACCTTGGAGGTCTTCTAGTCCGACCTTGGCAACTTTCAGCCTGGCTTTGCTGGCTGGGGAATTCTGGGAGCTGAGGTCCTTAAAGTTGCCACGGTTGGAGACCCCTGTTCTAGTCCCAACTCCCTGGTTGAGCAGGAGACCCCTGACCGGAGAGGTGTCCGGCCTTGGGAACTTGGAGACTGGTGGACTTCAACTCCCAGAATTCCCCAGCCAGCTCCGGACACCCCCTGCCCTATAGTCCTCCAGAGAAATGGCCGCCTGGGACCCTTCCCCGCCTGCAGCCCCCATGGGCTGTGGGTCCCTGCCAGCCCAACGGTGCAGGTTAAGCGAGGGAGGTTATGGGGGAAGGGGAGTGCACGATGGGTCTCGGCCTTGGATCTGAGGGCCAGGAAGGCCCCCGGGGGTCTCCTGGGGGGGGGCAGCTTCTCAGCCGGGCAAGAAGAGGCTGCCTTCCAGGTGCTACAACAGACGGCATGAGCCAAGATGTTAGAGTGCAGGCTCCTTCTGCTGATTGCCGGCTGCCTGCACTTTGGCAGTTCGAATCCCACCAGGCTCAAGGTTGACTCAGCCTCCCGTCCTTCCGAGGTGGGTCAAATGAGGACCCAGATTGTTGGGGGGGAAGAGGCTGACTCTGCAAAACGCTTAGAGCTGGGAAAGACTGTGAAGCGGCATATAAGTCTGAGGGCTCTGGGTATTGCCCTCCTTCCTGCACTGGGCTCCAGAGGAGCTGGCCCCTCCCTCCCTCCCTCCCTCCCTCCCCTCGGCTCCATCAGGCTCCGGTTCTCCCTTCTGGCTCCTCCTGCTACCAGTGAATGGCATTTGGCAGGAGCTGCAGGGGTCTGTCTCTTGGTGAGGGGCTGGCAAGCAGACCCTCCTGAGGCCTCCCCCCTCCCCCGCCCCGGGGTCCTTGCTGTGGCTGCCAGCTCAGGTGCCGGGGGGGGGGGGGCTCCCAGTGGAAGCCCCAAAGAGCCGAGGTGACTTCCTTGCAGCAAGGAGCCGCTTTGGACCCAGAATAAAAAGAATTGGAAGGGACCTTGGAGGCCTTCTAGTCCAACCCCCTGCTCAAGCAGGAGACCTTATACCATTTCAGACAAACTCCAATCTATTAAATACCTGCAGTGGGAGGGAGGGAGGGAGGGAGGGAGGGAGGGAGGGAAGGAAGGAAGGAAGGAAGGAAAGTAGAGTAAGAGAGTTGAAAGGGACCTTAGAGGCCTTCTAGTCCAACCCCCTGCTCAAGCAGGAGACCTTATACCATTTCAGACAAACTCCAATCTATTAAATACCTGCAGTGGGAGGGAGGGAGGGAGGGAGGGAGGGAGGGAGGGAAGGAAGGAAGGAAGGAAGGAAAGTAGAGTAAGAGAGTTGAAAGGGACCTTAGAGGCCTTCTAGTCCAACCCCTGCTCAAGCAGGAGACCTTATACCATTTCAGACAAACTCCAATTTATTAAACACCTACGCTTGGTGGGAGGGAGGGAGGAATGAACGAAGGGAGGGAAGGAAGGAAGGAAGGAAGGAAGGAAGGAAGGAAGGAAGGAAGGAAGGAAGGAAGGAAAGCAGAGTAAGAGTTGAAAGGGACCTTGGAGGCCTTCTAGTCCAACCCCCCAGCAGGGGAACCTTTACCAGTGATGGCAAAACCTGTTTGGCTTGAGGGCGAAAAATGGCCTCAAAAGGAGGCTGAAGTCAGCTGACAGGGCAGTGCCTCGCGTGCCACCTGTGCCAGCATCACCGCCCTGTACAATCTCATGCCAACGGCTGCCCAGCCTTTTCTTCAAAGCCTCCAGTGTTGGAGCAGCCACAACCTCTGGAGGCAAGGAGTTCCACTGGTCAATTGCCCTCACGGACGTGAAATTTCCCCTTCGTTGCTTCTCTCCTTGATGAGCTTCCCTTCTTCTTCTTGTCCTGCCTTCAAATACTTTGGGGGATAGTTTGACACCCCCCCCCCTCTTCTTTGGGGCAGCCCCTCAAATACTAGAAGAAGCTTTTGTGTCTCCCCTGGTCCTTCTCGTCATTAAATCCAGCCCCCCCCCCAATTCCTCCTCCTCCTCCTCCAGAGGGGAAGCAGGGCTCCTGTGCCAGATGTTGCCCCATCATGCATATTCAGGGCGCTGCTCCCAGGAGGCCGGCCGGCAGAAGCTCCGTGTGGTTGTTCTTCAGTTGTTGAGAGGAAAATCCCCCCCCCACAAGGTTCCTCCTCCGTGCGCCAGGCTGCCTGCCTGCCTGCCTGTGGTGCGCATATTAAAGCCTCTGATGAGCCCCTCGGATGTGCAGGTGGTGGCGCCATGAAATATTAATGCCGCTCGGTTGTTCTGGAGTCCCGGCAGCTCCACACTCGGCTTGCACGATGATGCGCTGTCGTCCCCCCCCCCCCAGCACCACTCCTGCCCCGGCCTTTGCCAGTGCAAAGAAGCCATGTAGCGGAGGAAGAGGAGGAGGAAGAGGGGGTCCTGGGGTCAGCTAAGGCACCAGGCGTGTGCAAGGTAGGGGAGTGGGGGGGAGAGGGGCTTCCAACCCAGGCCAGCATCCGAAGGGGGGAGCTGAGGCCGGCTCTGCTGACCCAGCTCCCCAGGCACGGCAAGCCCTCCGACCAGTGGTGAAATCGAATCCCCCCCCTCCCCACCAGCTCTATGGGCGTAGCTTAGTGGTGGTGGGTCATGTGACTGGGTGGGCGGGCCCAACGTTTTTTTCCATTTTCAGCTTTTTTTTAAAAAAGCATTTTTCCCCCCTGCTGGTTTGGCTTTAAGGATGGAACCAGTGGAACCAGCTTGAACACTAGAAGTTGTGGGAGCTCCTCCATCACTGGAGGTTTTTAAGAAGAGATTGGACAGTCACTTGTCTGGAATGGTGTGGGGGGTCTCCTGCTTGAGCACGGGGCTGGACTAGAAGACCTCCAGGGTCCCTTCCAGCTCTCTTCTACTCCTTTCTTCCTCCCCTGGTTTCCATTTGTTTTCGTTTCCTTTGTGTTTTGTGTTCTGATCAACTAATAAACATTTCAAACGGCCGAGAGTGAAAGGCCCAAAGGTTGCCATGCACCTGTCGAGAGAGAAAGAGAGAGAGAGAGAGAGAGAGAGAATGAGAGAGAGAGGGAGGGAGGGAGGGAGGGAGGGAGGGAGGGAGGGGGCAAGAGAGAGAGAGAATGAGAGAGAGAGAGAATGAGAGAGGGAGGGGAGAGAGAGAATGAGAGAGAGAGCGGGAGGGAGGGGGAGGGAGAGAGAGAATGAGAGAGGGAGGGAGAGAGAGAGAATGAGAGAGAGAGCGGGAGGGAGAGAGGGAGGGGGAGGGAGAGAATGAGAGGGAGGGAGGGGGAGAGAGAATGAGAGAGAGCGGGAGGGAGGGGGAGGGAAAGAATGAGAGGGAGGGAGGGGGAGAGAGAGAATGAGAGAGAAGGAGGGAGTGGGGAAGAGAGAATGAGAGAGGGAGGGAGAGAGAGAATGAGAGAGAGTGGGAGGGAGAGAATGAGAGAGAAGGAGGGAATAGGGAAGAGAGAATGAGAGAGAGAGGGAGGGAGAGAGGGAGGGGGAGAGAAAGAATGAGAGGGAGGGGGAGAGAGAGAGAATGAGAGAGGGGGGGGAGAGAGAGAGAATGGGAGGGAGAGAGGGAGGGGGAGAGAGAAAATGAGACAGAGAGAGAATGAGAGGGAGGGAGAGAGAGGGAGAGAGAGAGAGGGGAGCTGGGTGAGAAGGCAGTTGAGCAATGGGTAAGACCTTCTCTTTGTGGGGAGGGGGCTTGGAAGGACCCTTCCTCTTACTCAGCTCCTCCCATCTTCTTGCAGAGTATGCGGAGAACATCGGAGATGGGAAGAATCCCGAATTCCAGGAGAGCGAGCAGAAACGGATCGTGGAGCTCCTGGAGAACTTCTGAGGGGTCCTTGGTGGCTTCCAGGACCTCCTGCCCCTTGGGGTCCAAGAGAGACTTTTGGGAGAAAGGGGCCCTTTTTCGAAGGGGGGTTATTTTGAATGATTAAAGATGGTTCGGTTTGTACTCCCGGAGCGTCTCGAGTCCTCCTTGGTCCTGGGGTCGAGAGGACTTTTCATCCACCAGCGTCTCCCTTTCCAGGAACGTTTGATGCTCCTCTGGCTGGGTGGCCCTTGGGGCCCCCAGAGGCCATTCCCTGTGGCCCCAAACCCTTGTCCTCATCTAAGCTCAATCTCAGCAACTTTAAAGTAGCTGAATCGAGGACACGGGTCAAAGCTAGTCGTGGCTAAACCCAGACACTGCCGGGACCTGCTTCTTGGTTACGCTAATAGTTGGGGGTTGATGTATTTTAACTTCTGCAGCGTGTATAATAATAGTTTTTGTTCTATTTTCACTCTTATCCGCTGCCCAAAGTCTTGCTGAGAGAGGCACCCTATCAATCGGATCAATAAATGGCATGAATAACCCAGTGGGCTTATGGATCGATCTGATTTGGCCTTTCCTGGCTGGCCGTCTCTTCATCCGGGGAGGGGGGGGGTGTTTCCAACTTTAAGACTTGTGGATTTCAACTCCCAGAAGTCCCCAGGAAGTTGAAGCCCACCGCTCTCAAACAGGAGGCAACTGGACTTCCTTGTTTTTTTCCTTTGAAGAGGTTTCGCTTCCCATCCAAGAAGCTTCTTCAGCTCTGCCTGGAGGGCGGAGAAGGGAAGCAATAGCAGTTAGACTTATCTACCGCTTCATGGGGCTTTCAGCCCTCTCTAAGCGGTTTACAGAGTCAGCATATTGTCCCCACAGTCTGGGTCCTCATTTTACCCAGATAGATAGATAGATGGATGGATGGATGGATGGATGGATGGATGGATGGATGGATGGATGGATGGATGGATGGATGGACAGATAGACATAGAGAGAGGGAGAGATAAATATAGAGGGAGGGAGGGAGGGAGAGATAGATATAGATAGATAGATAGATAGATAGATAGATAGATAGATAGATAGATAGATAGATAGATAGAGATAGATAGATAGATAGATAGATAGATAGATAGATAGATAGATAGATAGATAGATAGATAGATAGATGATAGATAGATAGCAATAGCAGTTAGACTTATATACCGCTTCATAGGGCTTCCAGCCCTCTCTAAGCGGTTTACAGAGTCAGCATATGGCCCCCCAACAACAATCTGGGTCCTCATTTTACCCACCTCGGAAGGATGGAAGGCTGAGTCAACCCTGAGCCGGTGAGATTTGAACCGCTGAACTGCTGATCTAGCAGTAGCCTGCAGTGCTGCATTTAACCACTGCGCCACCTTGGCTCTTTGCATCCTCTGAGAGGGAGTTTTAAATGCCTCAAGGACCCTCTGAAAGGATGCAAATTGTCGGCTGTCTGCAAGGAGGTCTAAACCCTTCCCTTCCCCACCATCCAGTCAGAGCGGAGGAAGCTCCTTGGATGGGAAGGGAGACGTCTTCAGAGAACGGCTGCCACTCAGAAAACTACTTTTGGGAAAACCATGGCGGAGAATCTCTGCAGGCCTTTGCCCATCTTAAAAGGTCCCAGTTGTGAAAAGTCCTACTTCAGAGGGCGTTGAAAGCAGGGGTAAAGCAGTTGTGCCCAGTTGTGCTGAAAACCTCCTTCCTGGGAAGGGGAGGGGCAGCTCTGAGCGACCCCCACCCCAAAGCCTCAAGCGGCTCCAAGCGGCCCCCTCCCTCCCCTTTGCCCGACCGCTGACCGTCCGGCCCTTCGCAGCTGCCAAAAGGCGCCAGATCTCCACTTGCCCAACTGAGGGTTCATCCCAGGAATGAAATGCTACCGGTTCGGCCGAACCAGTAGCAAAGATGCCAAGTGTCCACCCGAACCGGGAGTAAGAAAAATGCTACCGGTTTTTCCAACGATCAGCTGTGCCGCACGATTTATATTAGCTGGGAAGCAGGATTTCCTGCTTTCTAGCCAATCTAAATTGCGTGGCACAGCGGATTCCCCCCCCTTTCCACCGCTATTCGCTTACCTTTGTAGGCGGGCTCAGTAGCAGGCTCCGCCCACCTGCCAGGACATCATTTTGACGCTCAGGGTGTACCTGGAAGTGGCACATGCAAGCAATGTGAGCATGGACACATTCACACTGCTACCGAAGTGGTAGGGAAGGTAAGTGGATTTTACCCCTGGTTTCTCCTAAGAGCTCCGGGCATCTCCAGCCCGTGCAGGGGGGGTGTCTGTGGGCAAGGGAGGAGAGACCCCCTGTCTGACGTGGCTGTGAAGAACCCCTCCCTGGCACTGTGAAATGGGTGGCATATAAGTGTAATAAAAGGACGGAGGGGGTTGTTGAGTGGAGAGGCCTCTCCGTCATCACGGGGGGGGGGGGGTGGGAAGCAGCCTTCAGAAATAGAAATATTCCTTTCTGCTGCTATCGATTTCCCTTCTGCTTCTGCAGATCTCTTTTTCGCCCCTTAATGGGCAACTCCGGGTCAAGACGCAGAAGCGAAATCAAATCACGTTTTTTTTCCCCCCTTCTCCTTTCAGGGTTGATTTCTGGCCCGCCGAAATCGTGACATTAAGTAAAAGTGTCAGGGAGGCTAAGTAATCCCCACGCAGCAGCGGCAGCTTCTCCGGCCCTCCGAGGCGGCGCGGAAGAGGTGACAGGAAGCAGGAAGGCCTGATTGCTCACCCACCCACCCCCCTTGCCATTGAGGGGGGGGGGCAGCAAGCCAAGTGGCCTCCGAGTAGCCCCCCCAAGGAGGTGGCCGGAGACTTCGGAGTGGCAGGGAGGCCGGGCAAATTCCTGGTTTTTCCAAGCAGAGAAACCGGTGGTCTTCAGCAGCAGAAAACGAGTGAGGGGCCCCTTGCTGGACGATGCTGCTCCCCCCCCCCCAATTTTGGCTTAATGTTTCAGTTCCCTAAAGGGGCTTTCAAAGGCCGGGGTGGGGGGGGCAGGAGGAGGGAGACCCCCTGGGCTGCGGCTCTTTAAAGCCTTGTTTTCCTGGGATCATCGTAGCAGCTGGTGTGGCTTTGATGCCAGGAAAAGATGCAGCTGCTATAAAGAGCTGCAGAGCAGCTCCCATTTTTAAGGGTTTTTTTACTACAGGTTTCCTGGAAATGCAGGGGTGGGGAGTGCTAAGAAAGAAAGAGAGAGAAAGAAAGAGAGAAAGAAAGAAAGGAAGGAAAGAAAGAGAAAGAAAGAAAGAAAGGAAAGAAAAAGAGAGAGAAAGAAAGAGAGAAAGAAAGGAAGGAAAGAAAGAAAGAAAGAGAGGAAGGAAGGAAGGACAGGAAGAAAGAAAGAAAGAAAGAGAGAAAGAGAAAGAAAGAAAAAGAAAAAGAAAAAGAAAGAGAAAGAGGGAGGGAAGGAAAAAGAGGAAGGAAACCTGGCACTAGATGCAGCTTCAGAGGGAAATCCAGGGCTGGAAGGGACCTGGAGGTCATCTAGTCCAACCCTGCTCCAGCAGGACATTGTTCAAGTCAGTTTCTGTGTCTTGATCCCCCCAGTCACATGACCCCCCCCACCAAGCCACGCCCCCCAGAACTGGTAGTTTAAAAAAATTCAGATTTCACCACTGACGTGAAGCGTTGCTTATCCTTGGTGCTATGAACCATTCATTGATCCTGCCGCTGTATTTTATTGGATTGATTGATTGATTGATTGATTATGGCAAAGGTGCTTCCCCCCCCCCCCCAAAAAAAAGGCCACTGGACTTCCTTGCCTTTTTTTCTTTGGAAACTTTTCGCTTCTCATCCCAAGAATCTTCTCCGGTTCTTCAGTCCTTGGATGAGAACGGAATTCCTGAGCTGGTGGGGTCCCCATTGCTCCCCAGGACGGACAGGGCGGTTCTCTGCCAGGAAAAATGCTGACCCAGCACCCACCCACCCAAATCGGAGGAAACGTTTCTGCCCTCCCCCCCCCCCCCGCAAGGAAGCTGCTTTGTTGATGGGCGTCCTGGAGGGAAGGAACGGCAAGGAGGCCGTTTATCTGGGCCTTGAAATCCATTAGGATGTTCAACCTCATTTCTTCCCCCGTAAACAGAGCCCAGAGTTCCCGATGGTGGCGTAGGTGTTAAATAGCTCCTCAGTGGAAGGGAATCTAGGCCACCTCACACACCGGCCTGAAATCCAAGGCTTCAAATGGTTGCCTTTCTCACCTAATTTTCCTGGTCTTTACTTTCAATGACTTCCTGGAGACCCCCCAATCCGGCCAGCAAGCTTGACAGACAGGCAGGCGGTGGGAGAGGAAGGGTCCGTATCTTTGCAGGCCCCTGGATATTCCATGCAGCGGGCGGAAGGATGAGCCAGGCAATCTTCTTTTTTTTTTAACTGCTTCACAGTGTTTTATTTATTTATTTATTTTATTTCTCATATATACATTCACAATTATATGATCTCATAACTGTTATTAATAATATGTATTTGTAACAATTTTCCTCCCCTACAGTTGACAATATAATTGAAATTGCTTTCTTACCATCCCATAAACCCATCTTATTTTACAACAATCCTACTTCTTCTTCCTTCCTTCCCTCCTTCCTTCCCTCCTTTCTTCTCTCCTTCCCTCCCTCCTTTCTTCTCTCCTTCCCTCCTTCCTTCCCTCCTTTCTTCTCTCCTTCTCTCCTTCCTTCCCTCCTTTCTTCTCTCCTCTCCTTCCTTTCCTCCTTCCTTTCCTCCTTCATTCCCCCCTTCCTTCTCTCCTGCATTCCCTCCTTCCTTCCCTCCTTTCTTCTCTCCTTCCCTCCTTCCTTCCCTCCTTTCTTCTCTCCTTCTCTTCCTTCCTTCCTTCCCTCCTTCCTTCCCTCCTTTCTTCTCTCCTTCCTTTCCTCCTTCCTTTCCTCCTTCATTCCCTCCTTTCTTCTCTCCTTCCCTCCTTTCTTCTCTCCTTCTCTTCCTTCCTTCCTTCCTTCCCTCCTTGCTTCCCTCCCTCCTTCCTTCCCTCCTTCCTTCCCCCCTTTCTTCTCTTTCTTCTCTCCTGAGCCAGGCAATCTTATCCTCCACCTGCTGGTATTTCGGCTGCGGAGGGAGTCCAATCTCTGGGCTTCTGGGTTTGGCTTCTCATAATCAGTTTGTTCAACTCGTCAGTTGTCTGATTCCTCATCAGTGCTACGAGGGAGGGGGGGGCTTTGCGGGGGAGGGGGAGGTTGTTGGTGCTCTCTGACCTTGGTGGTTTTCTTGGCCATGATTGATGACCCAACTAGTCCCCGGCACTGATGATGCTCCCTAGTTGGGTGATGAGATTTCTGCAAGGAAAAAAAACCAAGCTCAGAGAGCACCAAGAGGCCCATAGTGGTCATCTCTGCAAAGCCCCCTCCCTTCTGGCCCTGATGATGTTCCCTAGTTGGGTCATGAAAGGTCTGCAAGAAAACCACCAAACTTGGAGAGCACCAAAGACCCCCACCACCACCAGTCCTCATCCTCATCCTCCTTCTCCCACCCCAATCAAGGAACTTCCAACAGACAAACAATAAACAACAGCCTATAGCAATAGCAATAGCAGTTAGACTTATATACCGCTTCCTAGGGCTTTCAGCCCTCTCTAAGCGGTTTACAGAGTCAGCATATCGCCCCCAACAACAATCCGGGTCCTCATTTTACCCACCTCGGAAGGATGGAAGGCTGAGTCAACACTGAGCCGGTGAGATTAGAATTGCCGAACTGCAGTCAGCTGAAGTAGCCTGCAGTGCTGCATTTAACCACTGCGCCACCTCGGCTCTGGCCTAACCAAGAAACCACCAGGAACATTCTCACTAAGACTGACGGACCAAGTATATAAAAATAAGAGCAAGCCCCTCTCACTTCTAACACTGATTCTGTTCCCTAGTTGGGCCGTGAAACGTCTGCAAGAAAACAGCCGAGCTCAGAGGCATCACAGGCCAAGGTCCTTTCATTCTCTCCTAGCACAACAAGGACTATTTCTGGGGTGACTCCCTGTGGTCTCTTTTCCTTGACACGGCCCACCCTACAGGGCAGAGCCCCCTCCCTCCCACAGCCTCTTCCTTTCTCCAGCCTTTGCCTGCAGCTCCCTCTGCATTTCCCCAGAAGCCGTCCGTCCGCTGTTAGCCTTGGGCCCTCCTCCTCCTCGTTTGCAGGGGGCCGAAAACCCATATTTTTAGCCGGGGCTTCTTAATGTTGCCGTGTTTGTGCGTGTTTTATATTTGTTATGCATTTACGTTCTTTTTATGGGTGGTTTTATGATATCTCTGTAAGCTTTGCAGAGTCATAAAGGGCAGGAGAGGCATATGAATCTCCTGATTAAACGGAGGCCTTCGGGCCTTCCGACGGATTCCCAGTTCGGGCTGCTTCCCACCCCAGGACCCTTTCTAGTGCTGGCCTGAACCGGTTTGAAACTGGTGCCGGAGGCCCCCTCGGCTTCCCTCTCCATCCCCAAACACACACACACACACCCATTAAAAAAAACCAAAACAGGCTGCTTGTCTCAGTGCAAAGATAAATCTTTGGCTGCTTCTGATGATTCCTTCCTATCCAGAAATCTGCCCTTGGCTGCCTCAGTGGGACTCTTATCGTGGCTGTAACACCTTGTCTAATAAAATGTCGCCTTTTGCGTGATAACGGCGCCTGCTCCTGCCGTCACCTCCTGGGGCAGAGGGATTCTTGGAGGTTCCTAGCCCCCCCCCTCCCCCGGTGCTGGGTGCAAATTCCAGCCCACCAAGTGGCCCCGAGCCCCAGAATGGACGCAGCTCAGGGTTGTCTTTTTCCCCTGACCACAATTAAGTGCGAGCAGCAACACGACATCCGCCTCCATTTCAGGTGTGGCTCTGCGCCTTCTGGGTTGTGCGGTGGAGATCAAAGGGAATCACTGCGGCTGCAATTAGCACAGGTGGATTCGCCTCCATTTGGCCGCCGGTGGTGGTGGAGACGCTCAGCTCTCTGGGAGGGGAAATTCAGAGGAGACATTCGAGTGCCCAGAATATGCGGAGTGTTTATTTTGGCTCTCTTGCAGCCTCTCGGCGGGATTCCGGATTATGCGGTGTTTATCCTGCCTTTTCGTTTTCAGAATATTGGGATGTTTTTAAAAGTATCTTTGATGGATTTTCTTCTTCTTCTTCTTCTTCTTCTTCTTCTTCTTCTTCTTCTTCTTCTTCTTCTTCTTCTTCTTCTTCTCCTTCTTCCTCTTCCTCCTCCTCTTCTTCCTCCTCCTCCTCCTCCTCATTCCATTGGTTATAGTTCTCACTGTCAGAAAAATTCCTCCTTATTTCCTCCTGCATCAGTTTCCATCCATTCTTCCTTCTCTGCCCTTCAGGGGCTTTGGAAAATACCGTGACCCCCTTCCTCTCTGGGGCAGCCCCTCAAATATTGGAAGATGCTCTCCTGCCTCCCCTGGTCCTTCTCTTCCCTAGACTAGCCAGGCCCAGTTCCTGCAACCGTTCATTGTATGTTTGAGCCTCCATTCCCCTCATCATCCTGGTTGCTCTTCTCTGCACTCTTTCTAGAGTCTCAATATCCTTTACAAATTAACAGGGTTGGAAGGGGCCCTGGAGGTCCTCTAGTCCAACCCCCTGCTCAAGCAGGAGACCTTACACCAGTTCTGACAGATGGCAGTCCAGTCTCTTCTTGAAAGCCTCCAGGAATGAAGCTCCCACAACTTCCGAAGGCAACTTCTGTTCCATGGGTTGATTGTTCTCACTGTCAGGGAATCCCTCCTTATTTCAAGGTTGAATCTCTCCTTGGTCAGTTTCCATCCATTGATCCTTCTCTGGCCTTCAGGTGCTTTGGAGAATATCTTGACCCCTTTCTCCTCTCTGTGGCAGCCCCTCAAATATTGGAAGACTTCTATCGTGTCTCCCCTGGTCCTTCTCTTCACTATACCAGCCAGGCCCAGTTCCTGCAACCGTTCGTCGTATGTTTTAGCCTCCAGTCCCCTCATCATCCTGGTTGCTCTTCTCTGCACTCTTTCTAGAGTCTCCGCATCTTTTTATAGTGACCAAAACTGGATGTAGTAATCTAGGTGTGGCCTTACTAAGGCTTTACAGAGTGGTATAAAGTAGCTTCCTTGATCTTGATTGTATCCCTCTGTTCAGGCAATCTAGGATTGTGTTGGCTTTTTTGGCTGCTGCCGCACCCGGCTGGCTCCTATTGAGCTGGTTGTCCAAAGTCTTCACAAGTCCTGTGTCGAGTGCTTTTATCTGCAACATTCCCTGATTGCTTTTTCCTTGCTAACAGAGAGAAATTCTGCACCGCTTTGGCGTCTCCGTTGCCGATTCCCAGGCTGATGGCTGCCATTCGTTTTATATTTAATTTTAGTCCCCGTTTCTTGACAGCGTTCCTTTTATTACTCCAGCTTGGAGATAATTTGCATTCCCACCTGCCAGACGGGCATCCTCAGCACCAGGGTGAGTGATTGATGCTTCTTCCTCCCAATTTTAAAGCCACATCCGCCGTCTTCTTCCCAGCCTCGCATCCCTCCGTGTATATTCAGGCACGGCGTACAGGGTTGAGCGTGGTTAAATATCCCTTGGCACAGGCCTCGGCTGCCGTTTGATTCCCCACAGCATGGCAGACCGAGGATGGAGCTGGGATAGTGGTTGTTGAGCCTAGATTGTGTACGCTACACCCTGCTTTCTGTTCTTTTGTGTGAGGTCCTTCCGCTGCTTGAGCTGTGATTGTGTAGGGCAGTGTTTCTCAACCTTGGCAACTTGGAAGATGTCTGGACTTCAACTCCCAGAATTCCCCAGCCAGCATTCGCTGGCTGGGGAATTCTGGGAGTTGAAGTCCAGACATCTTCAAGTTGCCAAGGTTGAGAAACACTGGATTAGACAACCGTTTGTCTTTGAAGCAGAAAAGACTCCTGCCTTGGACAATGGGTTGGCTAGAAGACCTCCAGTAGGATTTCTCATTTTCCGGGCGCAGAGAGGAAATCAGGAGACCCCCCCCCCCCCACATCCCGCCCCATTCCCCTCCCCACAGCTGCAGAAGTCACTCGCTGGATTAGCGTAGATTATTGTTCTTTGTTGGTGCAGATTCCGCAATGGCAAAGCTTTCAACCCTCATATTAGACGTTATTAAGCTTTTGATTTTATTGCATTCTTTTCTGAAGGGGAACTTGGCAAAGGCCTGATTTGCAATGCGCTCTCCCCCCCCCCTGCTCCCCCCCCCTCTTTAGTGGGAGGGGGCCCCTTCCTCTCCCTCAGTATGTTGCATAATGTATGCAAACAGCTTTGGCAAGGGCTGCATTTATGGGTTCACACCATTTATATTTCATGGGCGACATTCTTACACTTTTTATTTTCCACTATTAACAAAAAGAGATTAGAGCACTTAAGCAGAAAATCAGAGAGTGGAATGAATGCATTTTAATAACACCAAGTGCAGGTTCTAAATGGGGAAACGGGGAGGAAATGGGCTTCGGGATTTATCTGACCTTTAAAAAAATATCTACAGCCTTGAAATTGGCAATCGATCATTGTCTGGGAGGCTCGGTTGGGAGAGAGCCACACCAAAAGGCATACGGAACTCCTGCCAACTGGAATGGTGGGCTAGGGAAACTTTGCTTGATCTTAGAAGATAGAATAAGAGAGTTGGAGGGAACCCAGAGGTCTTCTAGTCCAACCCTTTGCTCAAGCGTGAAATTTTACCATTCCAGACAAGCTTAAAAGCCTCCAGTGACGGAGCATCTGCAATTTCACTCCACGATTAATTGTTCTCATTAACAGGAAATTCCTCCTTATTTCCAGGTTGAATCTCTCCTTGATCAGTTTCCATCCATTATTCCTTGTCTGGCCTTCAGGTGCTTTGGAAAATAGCTTGGCCCCCTCCTCCTCTCTGTGGCAGCCCCTCAAATATTGGAAGATGCTCTCCTGTCTCCCCTGGTCCTTCTCTTCCCTAGACTAGCCAGGCCCAGTTCCTGTAACAGTTCTTCGTATGTTTTAGCCTCCAGTCCCCTCATCATCCTGGTTGCTCTTCTCTGCACTCTTTCTAGAGTCTCAACATCTTATTTATAGTGTGGTGACCAAACCTTCATGCAGGATTCTAGGTGTGGCCTTACTAAGACTTTATAAAGGGGTACCAATATTTCACATGACCTTGATTCTTCCCTCTGTTAATGTTCCAGGCAGATCTGCAATCTTCTCACTCGCCCCCCTCCTCCCCTCCCAAAAAAAGCCTGGGGTATTTGAAGGAAGAGCTTTCTATCCCCAATCCAGAGCTTCCCAGTTGTGGTGGGTTTAACACCCAACATCTTTAGCCAACGCTACCGGGATGAAGAGCAGCGGAGTCCAACCTTGGCTGGTTGAAGACTTCTGGCTTTCAGCTCCCAGAATTCCTCTGGCAGCCGTGCCTGTTTATTTTTCCTCCCACCCGCTAGAGCGGACCGATTGCAGCGGAAGGGATTACAAGAGAGTAAGCAAGCCCCAATGGGGCCACACATGGGAAAGAGCACCAGGGAATTCTGGGAGTTGAAGTCCACACATCTTTAGGTGGGCAAAGAGAAGAGAAGGCCAGCCAGGAAAGACCAAATTAGACAAATTCACGACCTCCTGGGTTATTCATGGATTTATTTGTTTATCCAATTTATATGGCGGCCCATTTCTGCAAGAGTTTCTGGGCAGTGAACAGAGTTAAATAAAACAGAATGTATTATTGTATTATTATATGAGCTGCAAAAGTTAAAATCCACAGCAACCGAGTGTCATCAACCCAAACCTTTAGCATAACCAAGAAGCAGGTCCCTGCACAGCCTTGGTTAGCCACGATTAGCTATGATCCGTGCCCTCAATTAGCTGTGATCTGCAAAAGCGCAATCACCAAATTAAGGGGCTGTGAAACCCAAAACCGTGTGCAGGAGTCAAATTGCGGCTTTATTTTCAAGACCATCACAATAAGAGCAAAACGGCTCTCCAGGCTTCCGGCTGCAAGGGAAGGCTGTCACACACACACACACACACAGACAGACACACACACACACACACAACCCTGGTTCTTGGCAAGTGGCAACTAGGGAGGGTACCGAGAAGCCTTCCAGGCCCCACCAACAGCGTTTGCTGCCTGGGCATCTTTCTTGGCCTCCTTCGGGTGAGGATGATGGGTCCTCTCGGAGAGGGTGGCTGCTTTCCCCAGTCTAGTGATGGAAGAACTGGGGTGGGCTCTGAGGAGGCTTAATCTCCCCAGATATGAAAGGCTGGTTGCCAGTTTGTGGGTCAGACAATCGTTCCCCTTCAAGACAATATTTGTAGCTCAGGGCTGACCTGATGATGTTCCCTAGTTGGGTCCTGAAAGGCCAACAACCAGGCTCAGAGAGCACTAAGGACCTCACAGTTCTCCGCCTCCTCTGCCTTCTCCACCACCAGCTCCTCTGAGTCCTCCATCTCCCGCTCCTCCTCCCTTCTAGCACTGATGTTGTTCCCTAGTTGGCTCACGAAACATCTGCAAGAAAACACCCAAGGTCAGAACACCAAGGACCCCACAATCATTGTATTCCTGCTTCTCTGGCTCCTCCCGCTCCCCCTCCCCTCCCTTCCTTCTTTCTCCTGCTTCCTTTCCTCCTCCTCCTCCTCCTCCTCCTCCTCCTCTCTGCAAACCCTCTGCCAGAAGACTACCAAGCTCAGAGGGGCCCCAGGACCACCACCACCACCTCCTCCTCCTCCTCCTCCTCCTCCTCCTCCTCCTCCTCCTCCTCCTCCTCCTCCTCCCCCCTGCAAAGCCTCCTAGGACGGGTGATGATCCCTAGTCAAGTAATGTGAAATTCTACAAGAAACCAGCCAAGCTCCGGGAGCGCCAAGGCCCCCCCCCCCGAGTCCTCCTCCTTCTCCTGCCGGCGTCCCCTTCCCTTTGATCTCCTGCCTTCCCCACTTGCCATTCCTTTGCGCTCCAGCTGGCTCGGGATAAAAGGAGCCAAGGCCATTCGCCTTCCGCCCCAGTCAATCTGGGCTTTTAATTTCACCCCTGCTCTTTCTGAGGAATGGCCGGTTGGCCCGGAGCCCTGGGCAGAGCGAAGGGGAGGCCGAGGCGCCTGTCTCCTCTCGGGGCCGAGCTGCTCACGGCCGGGTTTGGCGGAAGGCGGGCGTGCAAAGCGCGATGGGGAAGGCAGGGTCCCCCGCTGGGAGATTTATCTGGCGGAAGGGCAGAGCTCGGCAAACGCCTCCCAGGCGGCCCCGGGGGCCCTTTGGCAACGGAACGCAAAGCAGAGCCTGGTTTAAGAAGCAGCCGCGTCCAACGAGTGTTCGCTTCGCAGCCCCTCCGTTCGGTGGCAAGGATGTCTCCAAATCTTCAGACTCTGAGAGGGACGCACAGATTTCCCATTTCTCTTCTCGTTTCTTCATTCCGCGTCTGCCCAAATTCCAGGGAGCCTCTAGAAATAGCCACCCACCAGGGGAACCGGTTTATCTGGCTAGAGGAAAGACGCGAAGAATAAGAAAGCGTTAAAGGGGGGGGGGGAGATTAAGAAATCAGGAAACAATCATAAAACCGCATAATTAATAAGAGGGAAGGAAATGTAAGATAGATTGTATACCAAATAGTACAGAATAATAGTTATAAGAGGAACATATGTACATAGAATGATATAAGTATAGAAATAAGTACATTGAAAGAGTAATACGTATAGAAGAAATATAAGTATAAATTACCATATTAGTAGATGAAAAATGTATAAAAATAGAGATAGATAGATAGATAGATAGATAGATAGATAGATAGATAGATAGATAGATAGATAGATAGATAGATGATAGATAGATAGATAGATGATAGATGATAGGATAGACAGAGAATAAATAGATAGACAGGAAGAATAGATAGATAGATAGATAGATAGATAGATAGAGATGGATAGAATAGATAGATAGATAGATAGATAGATAGATAGACAGACAGACAGAGTAGATAGATAGATAGATAGATAGATAGATAGATAGATAGATAGATAGATAGATAGATGGATGGATGATAGGATAGACACAGAATAGATAGATAGATAGATAGATAGATAGATAGATAGATAGATAGATAGATAGATAGATATAAAGGTAAACTTGTACAGATAAAAAGAGTATAATGGAGGCTTACCAACGTGGAAATGTTGCAGATGATATTTGTGTTTAAAAATGGAAAAAAACCTGTTTAATAAAAACTTTAAAAAAAGAAATAACAAACCACCAATCCCACTTCCCCCCTTTCTTTTCCTTCCCTTTTCCCTTCCCTATTTCCCCTACTATTTTCTTTTGTATTTTCTTTGTATGCTACACGATAAACTAATAAAAACTGTTTAATTTTTAAAAACAGAAATAGCAGACCGGGATGAAATAGCAAAGCGCAATGAAATCGGATCCCTTTCGGAGGGAGAGGGGGGGAGGGGGAGGCGTTGCGACAGGCGCCTTTAAAAGTTCACTTTCACAAAAGCCGGAATCTGATCAGATTATTTCTTGACACGGCGGGATGAATGGCGCAGGCAGCAATGCTCCATCAACCCTGGCTGGTGGTGAACAACGCTGATGAGCGAGACGTGGAGCATGGAAGGAGCGGCGGCTGGGAGCGTATCTGGCAGGAGTTGGCAGGTGGGAAATCTGGGCCACTGCAGATTTTACAGCCACAGGACAGGCGGTGCCAGCATCAGACGGGCATCTGCAGGGCATGTCAGGAAAGTGAAGATAGCAGCCAAATCTTTGCCATTTTAACTTCTCCCTCACCTCTCCCTCTCTCTTTTTCTCTCTCTCTCTCTCTCTCACATACACATACATACACTATTTCTCTTTCTCTCTTTCTTTATCTCTCTCTTACTCTTGTTTTCTTTCTCTCTTTCAGTCTTTCTCACAAACACACTTTCTCTTTATCTTTCTCTCTTTCCCTCTCTCTTTCTTGGTCTCTCACACACACCCTTTCTCTTCCTCTTTCTCTCTCTTTCTCTCTCACTTTCTCTTTCTCTCTCTTTCTATCCATTTCCTTTCCACTCTTTCTCTCGGTTTCTCTCTCCTTCTCTCTCACTTTATTTCATATATATATATATATATATATATATATATATATATATATATATATATATATATATATATATATATATATATATATATATATATATATATATATATATATATATATATATATATATATATCCATCTCCTCTTCATTCTTTCTCTTGGTTTCTCTCTTTAACCCTTTCTCTCTTTCTCTGTCTCTCTCCTCTCTCCTTCTCTCTCACTTTATCTCTCTCTCTCTCTCTCTCTCTCTATCCGCTTTCATTCTTTCTCTTTCTCTTGGCTTCTCTCTTTAAATCTTTCTCTCTTTCTCTTTCTCTCTCCTCTCTCCTTCTCTTTCACTTTATTTCTCTCTTTCTCTCTCTCTCTCTCTATCCATCTCCTTTTCATTCTTTCTCTTTGTTCCTCTCTTTATCTTTTTTATTCTTTCTCTATTTCTCTCTCTTTCTCTCTCTCTCTCTCCTCGCGCGCGCGCTCTCGCCTCTCTCTCCTTCTCTCTCTTTCTCTCTCATTTTATTTCTCTCTCATTCTCTGCGAAATGGCTAACAACCAGAAACAGCACCGCACAGAACAGAATAACAGAGTCGGAAGGGACCTTGAAGATCTTCTATCCAACCATCTGCTCAAGCAGGAGACCCCGTAGCGTTCCGGAGAAGTGGCTGTCCAATCTCTTCTTGAAAACCTCCAGGGTTGGAGCCCCCACAACTCCCGAAGGAAGCCATTGTGCTTTTTATTTTGTCCTCATTGACAGGAAACTCCTTTTCCTATTTCCAGTCTGGGTCTCTTTCGTAATTTCCCAATGATTCTTTCTTGTCTGACCCTCTGGGGGTTGGGAAAATAGGTGAGACATCCACACACAAACCCTTCTTAGTGGCAGCCCCTCAAATATTGGAAGGTTGGTATCCAGAGACTGAGCTCATCAGATTACCTATCCTGAAGCCAGCCAGCTCACCTGTAGAGTGACCCCCTTATTTTTAAGTGCCCCCCACCCGCCCACAGCAGATTCTTCCCTCCCTCCCAGTATCAGCCCCTACTGAATCCCACCCAAGCCCCCCCCCCCCACTTTTCCCTGCTTGCTTGTGCTTCTGTGCCATGTGACCTCATTGAAGTCTGATCTTGGTCTGCATCTCGGCTAAAGGACCCACCTGCCAGCGAGGCCTCCTCCGTCTGACAGCAGGAAAAAGGCGGCGGCAATTATCTGCCGCTATTTCATTTTAGTCAAGTGTCCCATTATAATTTGCATTTCACCTTTTAATTGCGGTTTGCCGGAGGACGTAGGCGCCGGCTGCCTCCCGCTTGCCGCCTGTAAAATATGCCCAGGTTATAAAAGGCAGACGAACGTCTCGGAGAGGGACGGAGGAGGAGGAGGGATGCTCTCAGGGCAAGATTTGATTGATGGGCAGAGGAGCTGGCCTGGCTTCCGCATCCAGGCCTCTTCTCCATCTGGGGTTGGGTGAAGCCCTCCTCCTGGGCTGGGGAAGGGTCTGTCTCAAGGGGAGGGGACGGAAGCATTAGCCAGGGGTGCGTGAGGGATGGGTCTTTGATGCCAGGTGATGGGCGGGTGGCGAGCTCAGCTCAGACTGAGGCTGCCCTTCGAGGAATGAATGAATTAGATTTTATTTGGTTGCTCATGCAGGTGAGAATATACGAGAAATAGTAAACTGCGTAGTCAAGACAGAGGAATCCCATAGTAGAGACTGCACAACGGCAATCAGCGCAGCCAGAAAATGGGAGAGAATAACAGATTTTGGAAGGGACCTCGGAGGTCTTCTAGTCCAGCCCCCTGCTCAAGCAGGAGAGCCTATACCAGTGTTTCTCAACCTTGGCAACTTGAAGATGTCCGGACTTTAACTCCCAGAATTCCCCAGCCAGCGAATGCTGGCTGGGGAATTCTGGGAGTTGAAGTCCGGACATCTTCAAGTTGCCAAGGTTGAGAAACACTGGCCTATACTATTTCAGTATCTGAAATAGTATCTGCCCCAGTATCTTCTTAAAAATCTCCAGTGATGAACCCAAAGGTGCTTTTCGGACTTCCTAGTTTTTTCTTTGAAGTCGTTTCGCTTCTCATCCAAGAAGCTTCTTCAGTTCTGGCTGGATGGAAGGATCTACACTCCTTGCAGACAGCTGGTCCTTTGCATCCTTTGAGAGGGTCCTTGAGGCCCCTTGGAGGTTTGTCTGTGTCCTCGGGGCCACCTGAGTGGTGCAAATGGGGGTGGAGCCTGATTGGAACGGCTGAAAGACGAGAACCGTCTTGGATGAGAAGCGAAACGTCTTCGAAGAAAAACCCAAAAGTCCTGTTGCTTCTTGAAAAAGGACCTTTGGGGAAACCATGACCTGGATGATGGAGAATCTCCATGAACCTCCAGTGAGGGAGCACCCACAACCTCTGGAGGCCAGTTGTCCAACTGTCCTCACTGTCAGGAAATTTCTCCTCTGTTCTAAGTTGCTTCTCTCCTTGATTAGTTTCCACCCATTGCTTCTTGTTCTACCCTCTGGTGCCTTGGAGAATAGTTTGACTCCCTCTTCTTTGGGGCAACCCCTGAGATACTGGAAGGAAGGAAGGTGGGAAGGAAGGAAGTTGGGAAGGAAGGAAAGAAGGAAGGAGAGAAGGAAGGAAGGAAGATGGGAAGGAAGGAAGCAGAGAAGAAATGGAGGGAGGGAGGAAGCAAGGAGAGAAGGAAGGAAGGAGAGGAGGGAAGGAAGGAGAGAAGGAAGGGAGGAGAGAAGGAAGGATCTCTCCTTGATGAGTTTCCACCCATTGCTTCTTGTCCTGCCCTCAGATGCCTTGGAGAATAGCTTGACTCCCTCTTCTTTGGGGCGACCCCTGAGATATCGGAAGACTGCTATCATGTCTCCCCTAGTCCTTCTTTCTATTAAACTAGACATACCCAGTTCCTGCAACTGTTCTTCATGTTTTAGCACATGGAGCATTTGCCAAAGGCTCACTTTTCTAAGGGCAAAGCTTTGATCTAACCATTGGGGATGCCCTCTTGATTTCTTTAACCATGCGCTGACAGCACTCTTAACCAAGGAAGTGAAAATTCCTTAGATCTCATGTCAGGGTGCCAAGTAACAGGCCCAGAGCAAACAGAACTCCGAGGCAGGTTGATTCCTCGAAGGACAGTTTTATTTGGAGATAAATCTTACTGGCACAGGCTGGTGAAAACCCACTCTAAAGGTTCCCATGGTTTCCCACTAATGAAAAGTGAAAGTTTTTCCTCTGTTCCCAAACAATCAGCCCCATGGACCAATCAAGGTGCTCTCTGGTCGCTTGGAAACTTCACTCCTCTCTCCAGCCACCTGTGGGAATAATGACCTTGGTTCTCAGGAGAAAGTATTTTGTTTTGGCTCTCTGGTCGCTTGGAAACTTCACTCCTTTTGTATTTGTCTGCTATTTATGACAACAGTTGGGTCCAGAATTTCCATGGCTAAACAAGGGGATTGTTGAGTGAGACATACCCCACGTTACGACCTTTTTGGCCACAGTTGTTAAATGAATCACTGCCATTAAGTGAATCGTGTGGTTGTTACGTGAATCCCGGCTTCCTCCACAGACTTCGCTTGTCAGAAGCCGCTAGGAAGGTCCCCATGGGGATCCCGTGACTTCAGGATGCTGCGGCTGTCGTAAATGCAAGCCAATGGCCAAACACCGGAATTTTGATGACATGGGAATATTGTGACAATTGTGTGAAGACCAGGTGTAAACAGCTCTTTCCAGGGCTGTTAGAGCTTAAAAACAGTCACTAAACGAATAGTTGTAAGTTAAAGACGGCCTGTATTTTTCCCCACGACAACAATCTTGTGAGGTGGTTTGTGCGGAGAGACAGGGATGGAATAACAGAATTGGGAGGGACCTCGGTGGTCTTCTAATCCAAAACCACCCAGCCGCCTTTCCTGCTTAAGGCAGAACTTGAATTCCCCATGTCCTGGTCATTGGCCCAAAGTCA